>NW_006400057.1:2049541-2051256 GCF_000299155.1 Elephantulus edwardii
CAAGGGATATTCTTCCACTTTTCAAGATCTCTTTTTTTTTCTTGTAGTAATGTTTTGTAATTTTCTTGGAAAAGGTCCTTTGTACTTCTGGTTAAATTTACTCCCAAGTATTTAATCTTGTGATTAGCTATTGTGAAAGGTATTGTTTCTCTTAGTTCTGGCTCTGTATTCTTTTTGAGTTGGGACAAGAATTAATCTTGGAGGAGATAGGGAGTGTTCACATTGGTCCACGTTGGTTGAATAAACATTATAGGATAGTCAGATGGGGTTGTCTAAGCCCTTGTCCACTACTATACTATTCCTTCCCATTTATGTACATTTGCTTCTTTTTCTCCTCTTGAAATATACCACTTTCACTTCTAATACTGGCTTACATATTGTTGTGTTGCACACGATCAAGTCGAGACTGGTCCATAGCTGACTCTCTGGTGGGTTTTCAGGGGCAGTTAATTTGTATGGGAGGAGATTTCTTAGCCTTCTCCCATGGAGCAACTGGTGGATTTGAACCAAGTTCTTTCAGGATTACAGTGCAGCTTCTTGCTACTGGGCCACTACAGCTACCTCTAATACTGACTTAAAGCTATTTTTCTAGGCACATTTATTCACATTTATTTATTGTCTGCTTTCTCCTTCTGGCTTCCAACATCACTTGCCATCAACAGCCCATTCCAAACTAAGATTTGGAGTATCTTACGTTGATATTTTATCTTATAGTAATACTCATCTATTGATCCATTCAGTGCTTGGTTAGTGTAAACCATTCACATGTCCCATGATAGGTTGGGGCACACAGATGACTTGTGTGTGTGTTGCTGAGAAACAGCTGACTAATAGGAGAGGACACCACAATTAATTCATTCAATGCCCCTTAAAGGTACACTGGATATGGCCATTATGAGTTGTCTATGACTTCATGGACTTAACAACACCACCACCAACATAGAGAGAGCTCTGTGGATAGGAAGTTATGCTACCAAGTCAGAGGTGGGTGATTTTAATCTGTGGTTCTTCTAAGTGGCTAGCACTGGTCTGTCCATTTGCTGTACAGAGGTAATTCATGGTTGCTGTGACGCTAAACACTGTGACAGTGATGTGTAAAATGCTATAATGGCTACCCATAGTGGACAGTGTTTGGTGGCGCTCCCCAATTAAAACAAGCTTGGAAGCAGAAGCGGCATCCACGATAGCTTGCCTCAAGAAATTCTATGAACTTGGAGAAACAATGAAAGTTATACAAGTGTTCAGGTCTTTTGTTCAGAGGGTTGCTATGCATCATCTATGACTCGATGACACTTAAGAACAACTATGTCTTCTTGGCACCAGTAGTCAGGAAATCAAAAGATGAATTTCATTGGGAAAGTTTGCTGTCAGGGATTCTTCTAGAGTACTGCAAAGTAATGATGTCAGTCTAGAGGTTAAGGTGCACCTGGTCAGCTGTCAGGGACCTCTTCAGAATACTGAATAGCAACGATGTCAGTCTGGAGACTAAGGTGCACCTGATGCAGACCATAGTCTTCGCAATTGTTTACTATGTGTTAGAAAGCTGGACAATGACTGGGGAAGATAGAAAGACAATTGATCCTTTTCAGCTGTGGTGCTGGAGAAGAGTGTTGAATATCCTGTGGACTGCTAGGAGAACAAACAGGTTTGTCTGAGAGAGGGTGAAGCCAGGCTTCTTCTTGGAGGCAAGGATTTTTTTAAATTATTATTAAATT
>NW_006400057.1:2051446-2070058 GCF_000299155.1 Elephantulus edwardii
CATGTTGCAAGGAGGGATTGGTCCTTGGAGAGGAACATCATGCTTGAAAAGGTGGAGGAGTGGAGAAAGAGAGGGAGACCATTGATGAAATGGATTGATACAGGGCATGAAGTAATGAGGGGAAGTGTATCAGAGACAGTAAATTTGGCACAAGATAGAGCAGGTTTCAGGGCTGTTGTACATAGGGTTGTTATGAGTCACAAGTGACTCAATGGCACATAACAACACAGCAACAATACAAGTCATGATCTTTGCAGTTACTTGCTATGCATCAGAGAGCTGCACAATGACTAACGATGGTAGAAGAAGAATTGATGCCTTTGAGTTGTAGTTCTGGAGAAGAGTCTTGAATATACCATGGACTGCCAAGAAAATAAATAGGTCTGTCTTGGAGAGGGCGAAACGAAGTTTCTCCTTGGAGGCACATGGCCAGGAGGGAACAGACAGTGCCTGAGAGGAAGATCTCGGATGAGATGTATTAATCTGGATTAATGTAACAGTAACTGGAGCAATGGGGGTTGGTGTGTCAGAATCAGTGAGATTGGCTCAGGACGAGGCAGGCTTCAGAGCTGCTAGACACAGGGTTGCTATGTGTTGCGGCTGACTCGACGGCACATAACAACAGCAACAACTATGTCTTCTATAATCTTTTAAAACATTTTTGAAAGACAGAAAGAGTCTAAACAAGTAAACTATTGTGAAGATGTTTCTCTTGGTGGCTTGTTTATGCTCTATAGAGCCAAATCTTTGCACATCACATACGAACTGGTTTGTTATTGATTCAAGCTTGCAGCAAAGAAATTTCATAGCAGACTTTGTGAGGAGGAGATAAAAAATTTGATCTCTCTCCAAGAAAGATCAAATTCTCTTTTTATACAATGTGAGTTTGCACAATGGGAGTTGTGGCAGTAACTCACGCAGGCTTCTCCCTGAGATGGAGCTTTCATCACCTTGGCAATGTTAAGACTTTTTCTGTGCTCATACCCCAAAGAGGTACCATTTATCTGAAGGTCTGACATGGTGGTAATCTTTTTCAGAGTGGACTGGATTTTCAATGGCAACCTGAACGCATTCGGGCCTTATCTGGTAAAGACCCTTCTTAGACAATTATGTTAGGCATGAAAGACAACTTAGCAGCTCTGCAGAAAGTTGTGGGCTCTGAAGAATTCTCTTCAGGCTCTGGATCTGCCCTTCACTTAGCTGCTTGCCCTTGTGTAAGCCAGTAATCACCTCTCTATGTCTATTTCCTACTTCATAAGAGAAGGTACTATAGAAGCGATATTTCAGGGATTAGTTTTCTTCCATTTTCTTTTCTATAACTTTAATTTAAAATTGTCTCTAATTAGAGTTTTACAGAACGAGTTACTCAGGGTGAGGGCTCCTGTGTGCTAAGCATGTCAGTGGCAAGATCTGGCTGCCAGCTTTAGGAGTTAAGCAATGTATGGATGTGCCCATGTTTGAAGGAGCTGCGTTGGAGAAATGCTTTCCACTGTATGAGAATGATTTATCAAGAAGACTCGATAAGCCTGGGTTTGACTCTGAAGTTTGGACATCTCCACACTCTTTTCCCTGGAATACAAGGCCCATGTGAGAATCAGACAAGATGAACCAAAGGCAAAATCTCCTCTGTCAGTTAGAGACATTGCTTGAGTCCAGGCTCTGTGACCCCCAGAGGGTCTCCTTACCTCTCTAGAACTCATGCTTTTTCTTAAAAAATAAAAATTTCAAGCCCACCAACAACATACAAGAATTCCTATCTCCCCACATCCTCTCCAGCATTTATTACTTGCTGTCCTGTTGAACTTTATCACTGCTAGTGGGGTAAGATGGTATGTCATTGTGGTTTTTTATTTGCATCTCCTGTATTGCCAGTGATTTTGAAAATTTTTTCATGGGTCTGTTAGCCCATTTTCTCAAAGAGTTGAACACAGACATTTCATTTGACTCAGATATTCCACTGCATGGACTATACCTAAGAAAATGAAAACCAAGGCACAAACAGAGGCTTGAACATCAATGTTCATAGCAACATTATTCACTATAGCAAGAACATGGAAACAGCCACAATGGAACGGATTGAGAAATTATAGTACATTCACACGATGGAATGCTATGCAGCACGCAGGAACAATTATTTTATAAATTCCTACCTAACTTGGAAAGGATTGGAGAGCATTATGCTAAGTGGACTAACTCAGTTCCATAAGAACAAATACTTTATAAAACCATTATTGTAGAACATGTACAAGGAGGGGTGAGCAGAGGGATGAGGAGGGGTGAGTGGGGCTTAATCATCGGGTTGCACAATTTGATGGGTGGAGGGAGGGATGAGTAAAGGAAAGGGGAAAGATCTGGTGTAAAAAAATAATGTATATTAACTTTGTTAGTAAACCAGTATTAAATAAAAAAATATAAATAAAAAGAAAATTTTAAAAAAGAAACCTTTCAGATCAGTTTCATTAACTACTCTAGCTCAAAAATTCTTTAATTTCTTAAAAGTCAAATTGCATGGAACTTTTTTTTGTTTTGTTTCAAGCTCTTTTGGTTTCCACAAAAAAGATAATATCTAACTATCCTGAAAACAAGCAGCTTCTGTTTTTTCTTGTTATCATTGTCAGTGTTAGGTGCTGTTTTGTCAATTATAATTCATAGTGACCCTAGGGAAAATACCCCTGAACCCTGTCCTATCCTGTGCCATTCTCATCATCTCTGACACACTCAAGCCCATTGTCCCAGTCACCATGTCAATCCATCTTATTAGCAGGTCTTCCTCTTTCATTTATTCTCTACCTTTCCAAGTCTGATGTCCCTCTCCAAGGTATAGCCTCTCAGAGCAACATACTCAAATATGAGAGACAAAGACTTGTCATCTTTGCCCATATGAAGCACTCTGGCTGTATTTTTCCCACAACATAACTATTTTAGAATTCCATGGAATATTCAATACTTTTCTCTAACACCACAACTCAAAGCATCAATTCCTTCTTCTGTCATCCTTATTCATTGTTCAGCTCCCAAATGCATAGCAAATGATTGAAAAGTCCATGGGCTGAATCAGGTTCTCTTTTATCTTCAGACTAACATCATTGTTTTAGTATATTAGAGCCTTGACAGTAGTGGTAGTCAAGAAATAAAAAGGTATATTGTATTAGGAAAATATGCTGTCAAGGACTTCTTCTCCAAACTTCTAAAGAGCAAGGATGTCAGCTTAAAGACTAAGATATGCCTGATCTAAACTATGGTATTTTCAGTTGCTTCATGAGTCTGGAAGTTGAACAATAAACAAGAGAGATTGAAGAAAAACTAATGCCTTTGAATTCTAATATTGAGGAAGAGTGTTGAGTATTCCATGGCCTGTCAAAAGAATGAACAAATCTGTGTTGAAGGAAGTGCAATCAAGATGTTCCTTAGAGGTGAGTGTGGAAAATCTTCATCTTAGGTACTTTCTACATGTTGTTAGGAGGAGCTAGTTCTTGGAAGGAGATTTCATGCTGGGAAATGTGGAGAATTAGCTAAAGAGAATAAGACCAATGAGATGGATTAGCAACATGACTGTAGTATCAGACATAAGAATGATGTATGATTTGAAAAGTTTCAGATTTGTTGTTCATAGGATTATTATGAACTATAGTCAAACAAGCACAGCTATTAAGTCCCTTACCAAAATGATGTCCTTCTCTAGGTACTGGCCCATGCTGGTGTGTGTGAGATGAACCGCACAACTAAGTCGTGAAAGCATATATACTTATGGTCCCAACACAACAACTTTAAACTGTGTGGTTTTGAGGAAAGTCACTTTTAGTCTCCAAGTTTCATTTTCCTCTTCTATTGGAAGCAGGAGCGGCATCTGCTTCCTAAACAACATGCCTCCAGAAACTCTATGAACTTTGATAAATGTCAATAGTTACAGAAAGGCTTCAGGCCTTTTGTTCATAGGGTCACTATAAGTTGTACTCGACTCGAAGGCAATCAGCAACAACAAAAACCAATATCTTTGGTATAGATTCTTTCTTCTAGTAAGTGAGTGGCATGAGTATCGGCATATAATACGTGTTTAGCAAATATGACATTGATCTTCATGCTTGGAATTTCTCAAGTTGAAAGAACAATGGGGAAAAATTAAACCTTAAAGTCAGAATAATGAAGTATTCTATGGGTAAAATATTGGATGACACAGGAAGTATCAAAAGACGATGGAAGGAATACACAGAGTTATTGTATCAAAAAGAATTGGTCAATGTTCAACCATTCTAGAAGGTAGCATAGAATAAAAAACCTGAGGGTGCTTGAGGAAGAAGTCCAAGGCTCACTGAAAGCATTAGCAGGAAACACGATTCCAGAAACTGACAAAATTGAAATGTTTCAATAAATCAATGCAGAGCTGGAGATGCTCACTTGTCTCTACCAAGAAATTTAACAGTCAGCCACTTGACCAGTAAGATGTTCCCCCCAAAATAAAGAAGGTATCAAATCATTAATATAAAAGTTTAATGAAGATAATTCCAAATTGGGTGTAGCAGTCTGTTGACATGAAACAGCCAGAAATTAAAATTGAATTCCAAAGAAGACATACAATAAGAGATATTATTCTTGATGTCAGATGGGTCTTGGTTGAAAGCAGAGAATATAAAAAATAAAGTTTACCTGTGCTTTAATGGCTACATAAAGACATTCAACTCTGTGGATCATAACAAATCATGGTTGATGTTACAAAGAACCGGAATTTAACTCTTCATTGTGCACATGCAAAATCTGTACCTAAACCAAGAGGTAGTCATTTGAATGGAACAAGGGGATATAGTGTGGTTTAAAATAAGAAGTTTGAGTCAAGATTGTATGCTTTCACCATCTGAGTCAAACTATGTGCTGGACACATAAATTGAGAAGTTATACTTCGTGAAGAGGAATGTGGCATCAGGTTTCCAGGAGGCTTTTGAAAGAGGTAAATTGCATGAAAGGAGAATGCCCATATTTCTCTTGATAAGCTGCTTGGATTTCAAATGCCTTTGGGTGACTAGTTGTAACTCCTTATGGTCTAGGCCACCAGGACAGTAGAGAGTTAGCAAAAAAGAGGCAGTCCCTTTACTAGATGGATTTGACATAAACGCCATAGCCACTGGTTGCACAGGACCAGTGTCAAATTTTCTTGTACAAGGGTCCCTTCAAATCTGAACTGGCTTGTCAACATCTAACAACCACAGCAGCACTCTATTGTTATCCTTGAAACATAATAAAAGACTTTTGAGTACAGGTTCTGTGTAGAGGCATTTGGGTATTATATGAACACCATATTCTAGTGTGGTCCTGCTAGTCTCTCTTTAAACATCTCCCACAAGCTTCTTGCCTTAGTAGTGATCATCAATATGCTTGGAGGGATTTGCTTTTGTGTCTGATCTTCATGCCATGTTATTTACAATTTACCCATAATAGATATGGGTTCCACTGAGGATTTTGTCTTTGGTTTCAAGGATCCTTGTGCTTCGGCTTTGATTTTTGTGATTGTTGAGTGTGACACGCCTAATTCATAGAGCAGTAGCATTTCTTGGTTTGATACCTTCATGTTGTTTAATAGCCATTCCTTTCATTTCTATCTCCTTTGGCTCTGAGCACTATTGCTTCATTAGCACTAAGTTGATTGCATTTGTAAGCCATGATGCACATCATAGTAATATTTTAAAAGAAAATGAAACAGATGCAGCTATAACACTTAAGAGACGTGTGGTAAACACTTAAGAGATGTGTGGTAAACATTTAAGAGATGTGTGGCACATGAGATTGGATTTAGCTGTTAATGAGAAAGACCCTCAACAAGTTAAGTTGACACAGTGACTGAAACAATGGGCTTGAGCATCTCAAAGATGGTGAAGATGGTGAGAATAGGCAAGGTTAGATTGTGCGTTGTAGTTGACTTGACAGATGACATCTAACAACAACAGCTTATATGACAATATCATACACTGTAATGGAGTAAACTTTTTAAATGGTAGGTAAAGTACAATAAATACATGAATCAGTAACATGGTCATTTATTATGATTACAAGACATATATGTTATAGGTTATATATGTAGTATACCATATACTGGAAGCAAAACTACTTTGTATAAAACAGACGTGAGATACATGTGTTGTGTGAGAGAAGCTCTTGGTTTGCTACAGCTCAATTTCTGATCAGGATTTCTGAAATCTACTGTAACCTCATGGGACCATGGATAGATAACGTGATTACAAGTTGCCTGAAAGGACATTATCCTGTGCATGACTGCATATTAATCAAATGATTAATGGATGAATGTTGCCGTCATTGATTTTTGTTCATTCTACAAAAGAATGAGGTAAAAAAAGTATGAGGTAACAAGTTGATGTGGGTGGGGGAAGCAAAAAACAGATTCTCTGGGGTTCAGTTTCTTCATTTATAAAATAAAGGAGTACAGAATAGAAAATGCTTTTAGGGCCTATCTATGAATCTGTAATTTTTTTTTTTTGGACTGGCTTATAAACTGGATCTGGATGTAATTCCAAAGTAATTCAAAGAGATAAATTCCAAAATGGGGTTTTAAGTAATAGCAGCATCACTGTAATAAATTTTAAAAATGACTACTTTAGAGGACAGTAATCATTTGGATGTGTAATTCAAGCCAGGCTAGTTTAATATGTATTGAATGCCTACTTTGCTGCATTCCAAGTGTGTTTGTTCAATTTTGTAGCCACACCTTAGGCATGTGGGAGGAGGGAAAGATAGCAGGAAGAGAGTAAGACAATATGAGGTAGAAGGTTGGAACAAAAGCAAGATGATGGTGCAGGACCAGCTCCATCTTATTCTAGGCAGGACAAAGACTTGCTTGTATGAAACCACCTTACTTACACAATGAGTGTGTTCCTGAAAGTAACTTAGAGACATTTGTCCATTGAGTCATACTTTAAACGTAACACAAAGGTCTTCTATCCAAAACACTCTGTTGTTAAAGCTCCTTGTTGTAAATAAAGATGTTATTCTTTAATTATAAACTTATATTAAATTTTCTCAAAGCAAAGTTCAACTCAAGTTCTTTTCCTGGAGAGGAAAAGTGATGTCAAGCCACCCTGATGAGAGCTTGGGGTGGGAACAGCTTGTCTGGCCTCTTGGATTCTCTGGTGGAAAGGAGACGGAGATGAGGAATAAACTCATATTTTAGAACTAGACTTTGAGTAGGCCTTTGGCCAAACTCGGCCCAATTTCTCAACAGAGAGAGTGCATTGACCAAAGATGAACACTGTCTCAAAGCCAACTTGCTTTGGACACATTGTCTCTTGCCAGGCAAGCTCAACACCCTCTCCCTTAGACATTTGCCAGGCCAGAGGGAGAAAATGTTGGGAGAAGAAGCTGTTCTCTTTCTCCTTCTATTACATAGTTCCCACTTTCTTTTCTTTCTTTTTTTTTTTTACAGCTCTCATAACTGGGGATAGGGTGGAGGGATGGATAAAGAGAGAAGACTGACAAGTGGAAAGAGGAAATGAGGCCACCCATGAAGATGCAGAGCTTAGAGAAAGCCAGGACAAGCCAGGAGGGATTCATTAAAAAAGAAGAGAACAATATGGACAGACTTGGGGACTTAATGGAAAGAAAAAGAAAGGGACTCAGGAAAACCTCTTAAATAAGATGGAATGGCAGCATGGAAGAGGAACTGGAAAGAAAAGCATAAGAGCTCCAGTGTGGCTAAGAAATCCTGTAGATGGTGATCCAGATTCCAAACTCATGTCTTCTTAATTGGTAAAGATGTGCTGTGATTAAATCTTGAATGTGAAACTCAACTAACTTTCTTCTTTACAAGCTCTTGAAACTATAAGGAATCACGTTAAGGGAGCTCTGATGGGGTAGCTTCTAGTGAGTTATGCAGATACTCAAAGGCTGGGCATCCCTGGTGGTTAGTATCTACCTTTAACTCTCTTCTCATTGCAATTTACCATTTCAGAAAAACAACAGAGGGTCTCTATGTGTTGGAACTAACTCTGTAGCAGTGAATAACTGTATAGGGCATACTAGTTTACTTTCCAGAAAGATTCATGGAAGGATTTCTTACTCTGCAAAAAACTGTATTTTCGGAAGTAATTGTAGTAGAAGGAACATGCTAGTATGTAGGGGGGGAAAGGAGAATAGGAGAGGCAGAGAAATAAATATTAAAAAGCAGGTTCATGCTCAATTTTGAAGTTACTTAGTTTCAATATAAATTTTAAAGAATAATTTAACTAGGATATCAAGGTTTAATTATTCGGTAATCTCTGTTGTGGGGATAGTATTAAATGCATAGAACTCACAGGTCATTAAAATGTCCATCTCATTGTTCCAGTTGGCCAAGAAGTCATATAAAATAATGAGATTTTGAACAGGAATTTTAATTCTTTAATCTTCCTGGAGAAGTCAAGAGACCACCAAGCAAAGGAACAAAGAGGAGAACAGTGGCTTAAATATCCACACACCATGTACTTGATCTTTGGGAGATAGCCAAGGGTAAAAATCAACATATTTAATTAACTGCAGCATTTCAGGAGAGACCAATCAGAGTAGATTCCAAATTTTAAACAGCAGTATAAGCTCTAAAGATAGCACTTCGTAGCTTAGAAGTGTTTTCTCACTTGAAGTTATGTACTTAATTTCATTTTATTTGTCTAACAGCTATTTTTTCCCTGTAGATTGTAAGCCTACTGAGAGGTTTCTGAGCACTGCATCTATTATCTGACTGCAGATACCACACCAGTGAGCCATATGGAAAGCATTACATCTTGTTGTCATCATACTATGGCTAACTTAAAAGAAATATTAGAGCATTTGAAAGGAATATGATATCAGGTCAGTAACTCTGCTCATGTCCTAGCTCTGTTGTTACCTTACTGTGTGACATTGGCCAAACCACTTTCTCTCTTAGTTTCATATCATACTTCTTGAATATGGAGATGACAAGTTAGGATCTTATGGTCTCTGGGACCAATTTAAACTCTAATAGTCTGTAGTTCAACATGCTTAGAGTGGATAAGGAAAGTGTTAGAGACTAAATTATGTTCTTCTTTATTCATTATTTAACTTTGTAAAAGGAGCAATAGCAACATAGGGAAGGCTGAGTATGACCACTATTAACTATCCAAAGGGGAACTATCCCCATCAATGACAAACACAGTAATAAACTATTAGCTACAAGGTCAGACATGACACCCTACTCTGTTGCAACTACTTATACTAATACCTGGGTCCAAAATTTGTTGCCAGTGATTAACAGATTACTTTGCTCAAATTGTGGAGTTTATTAAGGAAATAAGTTGATATGTAAGAGAAGCAAGGGATATTACACAGTGAAAGTCCAGATGTAGTGAACAGCAGTCCCAAACCAGGGTAACATCAAGACATGATTCTTCAAGTAGTCTAGATATCTGTTCAGTCAATAACTGAAAGTCTAGGTTCAGCCCAGTGACAAAAATGCAAGAAGTAGCCAGTTTCCTTTACTACCCAGCAAGCTTTGTGTCATGTTGTTGTTGTTGTTGTTGTTATGTGCCGTCGAGTCGTTTCCGACTCATAGCGATCCTATGCACAACAGCCCTAAACCTTGCTCTATCCTGCGCCAACCGCACCGCCTCTGACACACCCATCCCGATTACCCCAGTCACCGAATCAATCCATCTCATAGAGGGTCTTCCCCTCCTGCGTTGTCCCTCAACCCTCCCAAGCATGATGTCCCTCTTCAAGGACCCGTCCCTCCTGGCAACATGTCCAAAGTATGTCAGACGAAGCCCCAGAATCCTTGCCTCCAGGGAGTAGTTTGGTTTAATCCTCTCCAACATAAATCTGTTTGTTTTTCTGGCAGTCCATGGTACATTCAGTACCCTTCTCCAGCACCACAGCTCAAAAGCATCCACTCTCCTTCTGTCCTCCCTAGTCATTGTCCAACTCTCTGATGCATAACAAGCGATTGCAAAGACCATGGCCCGTATCAGGCACACCTTAGTCTCCAGAGAGACACCGTTGCTCCTGAGTACTTTAGAGAGGTCCCTAACAGCAGACTTTCCCATCGCGATATGCTTTTTGATTTCCTGACTGCTGGTGACAAGAGTGTTGACTGTGGAGCCGAGTAAACTGAAGCTGTGAACAATCTCAATCTCTTCGTCATCCATCCTGATGCTGCCAATTGGTCCAGTGGTGAGAATCTTTGTCTTCTTGACATTGAGCCTCAGTCCATACTGAAGGCTGCAGTCCTTGACCCTTCGCAGCAAGTGCATGAGGTCCTCCTCAGTTTCAGCAAGCAGGGTTGTGTCATCTGCCTAACGGAGATTGTTAATAAACCTTCCACCAATCCTGATGCCACAATTCTCCTCATAGAGCCCAGCCTCTCGGATAATCTGCTCTGCATACATGTTGAAAAGGTATGGAGACAGGATGCATGCCTGGCGTACACCCTTCCCAATTTTGAACCATGCAGTGTTGCCCTGCTCTGTTCTGACTACTGCCTCTTGGTCCAAGTATAGGTTTCGTATTAGCATAATGAAATGTTCAGGGATTCCCATTCTTCTCAGAGTCAGCCATAGTTTGTTATGATAGCTTTGTTAAATCTTCCTTCAATTATCCAGCAACCTTTGGATCTGTCTCCAGGCCTCTGTCAGGCTATGCCTTATCATAGTCTCTCCACAGTCTGGTAAACTAGCTCTCTTATGTTGGCCTCACAGCTGTTAATGATGTAGAAGAAGCTTATCAATGACAAACCACGTGTCAGCAGTTGAGGCAGCTGGAGACTGTGCCCATACAGGTGGTAGATAGAATCTTAAAAAAGTCACTTTACTTACACATTCTCACCTGGCCTTCTGGTCAGGTCTAAGCCAATGGATTATTGTGTTGTTGTTTACAGTCAAATTGGAACCAATCCATAGCTGATCTTCCAGTGGGTTTTCAGAGACAGTTAACTGAATGAGAGGGGATTGTCCATCCTTCTCCCACAGAGAAGCTGGTGGATTTCAACAGGGTGCCTTTAGAATTGCAGCACAGCTCCTTGCCAGTAGGCCACCATAGCTCCCTCAACAAGAGCAACAACAACCCAATGGAAAGAAAAGTAAAAAATTCTACCAGTATAAATTTTCATGCACATAGCAATCAATTGAAAATATCATGGCTCAAATCAAGCCCATCTTAGCCTTTAAACAGATATACTTGCTCTTTAGCAGAGGTCTTCAACAGCAGATTTGCACAATGCAAATTTCTTTTGATTTATTGACTGTCACTACTGTAAGTGTTCATTGTAGATCCAAGTAAAAGGAAATCATTGACAACTTCTGAAATAGATCATCAATTATTCAAATTCACATTCAAATTAAAATGAAGAAAATTGAACAACTGGATCTTAGCATAGGTGCTGTCACTGTTGTTAACTTTTAATAAGCATCAGTCATTTCCAAGAGTCGATAATAATGTCAATGGAAAATAACTATAACATGTTGTTGTTGTGTTGTTATGTGCCATAGAGTTGCCTGCAACTCATGGTGACCTTATGTATAACAGCCCTAAACCCTGCTCTATTCTGTGCTTAACATTTTGTCTCTGACATACCTACCCCCATTACCCCAGTCACTGAATTAATCCATATCGAGAGTCTTCCTCTTCTGCTCTGTTCCTCCACACTCCCAAGGACTGGTCTCTCTTTGCAACATGTCCACAGTATGCCATACAAAGCTTCAGAATCCTTGCCTCCATGGAGAAGCCTTCTCTAGGTTGAACCTGTTCATTCTCTTAGCAGTCCATCAGATATTCAATATTCTTCTCCAACATCACAGCTCAAAGGCATCAATTCTCCTTCTATCATCCCTAGTCATTGTCCACATCTCTGATGCGTAGCAAGTGACTGCAAAGACCATGGCCAGTATCAGGCACACCTTAGTCTCCAGAGTGACATTATTGCTCTTCAGTACATAGGAGAGGTCTCAAACAGCAGACTTTCTCATCGTAATATGTCTTTAAATTTCCTGACTGCTGGTGCCAAGAGTGTTAACTGTGGAGCCAAGCAAAGTAAAGCTGTTAACAAGCTCAACCTCTTCACCATCTATCATGATGCTGCTAAAATTGGCCCAGTGGTGAGAATCTGTTTTCTTGATATTGAGCTTCAACCCATATTGAAGGCTTCAGTCCTTGACCTTCTGCCTCAAGTGCTTCAAGTCCTCCTCTGTTTCAGCAAGCAGGGTTGTGTTTTCTGGATAATGCAGATTATTGTATTGATGTGTCTTGCTCAAATAGTTTTAAAAATATCTTTAATAATGAGTATTTATAAGTTCCAGACTTTCCAGTAGTTGTGTATATATTTGTTCTCCCTGAGATTTGGATGGGTTCCTAGATGTCATGGGTCCTGTGGAGAACCATATAGGCCAAGATAGGCAGAGAGAAGAAGGAAAATATCAGAGAAAAAATCGAGATTGGATCCCCACAGCCAGAGCTTGCATTTTTGTCTCCTATATGTGGTAAGAATTTGCACAGAACCTCTTTGAAGAAAAATTGTTGCTGTTTATAATGAATAGGAAAACTTAAGATTAGTTGACTTCTGAAGAAAGATTAATTCTTTCAAAAAATAATATTCTTTTAAGATGTCCTCTTACCAGAGAGGACTTCAGGCAGAGTTGCCTTACCTGACCCTGTAACAGTGAGCTCTCTAGCCAAGGTGAGTCTTCCAGCCTGCCCAGGACCAGAGAGGACAACAGGAAGAGCTTCCCCATCTTCCTTGGAGCAATAAGCTCTCCAGGAAAGGTTTTCTGACCCTGCAATGAGTCCAGGCAAGAAAAATTCATAGCAATGACACACACACGTGCACAAAGAAGCAGATACCTCAAACCTCACGTAAAACCAAAGCATGATATCAGCATAAAAATAGTGATCAAGAAATCAAAACCAATACATTACAACCAAGTAGAATTCATAACAGGCATGCAAGGATGGTTTAATATAAGAAAAACAATAAACATATTCCACCACATCAATAAAACAAAAGAACTACATGATCATCTCAACTGAAGCAAAAAAAGGCTTTCAACAAAATCCAACACCATTTCCTGATAAAAACACTCAACAAGATAGGAATAGAGGTAAATTTCCTCAACATAATTAATAGCATACACTATAAATCCACAAATTTCATTCTCAATGGAGAAAGATAAAAATTATTTCCCCTGATATATCTTCAGGGTCTAGATGAAGATGTTCACTATCATCATTCCTATTAAATATTGTGTTGAAAGTCCTAGAGAGAGCAATAAGGCAAGAGAAGGAAAAAAAGAGCATCTAAATTTGTGAAGAGGCGGTAAAACTATTCCTATATGTAGATGATATGATAATAAACTTAGAAAACCCCAAAGATTCAGCAAGAAAACTGTAGGGCATAGTTGACCAATTCTGCTTAGCAGAATATGAAATTAACAAATCAAAAATCAGTCAGATTTCTCTGCAGTAGCAAAGTTGTTGTGGTGTACTATCAAGTATCCATACTGAAACCTATCCATAACTGAATATCTGACGTGTCTTTAAAGGCAGTTAAGCAATCGTACAGGAGGAGATTACCCATCTTTCTCCTACCACTAAGACACCAAAGGAAATAAGAAAAATGATACCAATTATAAAAGCTAAACACAAGATGAAATACTTAGGAACAAATCTAACTAGAGACACAAAATACCTATATTAAGAAAATGACAAAATACTATTACCAGAAACAAGAAGAGAACTAGGTAACTAGGATGGAAGGCTAGCATAGAAGGATATGCCATGCTCATGGATAGGAAGACTCACTATCATAAAAGTGATGATGCTACCAAAAATAATTTGCAGATTCAGTACAATTTCAATGTGGATCATGAGGCCATTTTTCAATATGGAAAAGGTAATTTTCCATTTTATCTGGAAATAAAAGAGAGACTGAATAAACAAAGTACTACTTAAACAACAATAGCACAAAACAAAGGCAACACACTCCCTGATTTCAAAACTTACTAAGCAGTCATAATAGTAAAAAGGCACGGTACTGATACAGTGACAGACACATAGAGCAATGGAATAGAATCAAGAACTCAATTCCAAATAGATGGAAACAAACCCATCTACTAATGGTCAACTGATATTCGACAAAGAGGCAAAATCAATTAAGTGGGGAAACGACAACCTATCATGCTGACAAAGTTGGAAAGCTATCTGCAGAAATCTAAAGCAAAAACCACATTTCTCACCATACACAAAACACAACTTAATGTTGATCAGAGACCTAGAAGTCAACCTAAAAACTAGAAAGTTCATGAAAGAAAGAAAAAAAAAGGGTCCACGTTTAGAAACCCAAATTTAAGGTATGAATAGGCTTTCAAGTATAACTAAAAACCTACTACCAGGAGAGGATAACATAGGTGAATGAGACCTGCTAAAAATCAAATCCTTGTGTACATTAAAAATTCATCCAATACAGTAAAAGGAAACCCATATAGGGGGGAGAAAGTATTTGGCAATGGTATCTCTGACAAGGACCCATGAAAAGTACTGAGTACACCAGAACACCAGTAAGAAAAAGATCCAAATCACAAAATGGGCAGGAGAGAGAGATAAGATATAGAGACAGAGACAGATATATATATATAGATATATGTCTCAATAAAGGAGGTCAAATGGCAAGCAAACACATGAAAAAAATGCACAAAATCACTAGTTGTTAGAAAGATGCAAATCAAGCCAACAATGAGATATTACCTCATCCCAGCAACAATAGTAAAATTTTACAGGACAGCAAACAACAAATGCTGGCAAGGATATGAAGAAATCAGAATTCTCATACAGTGCAGATGGAAATGTAAAATGGCACAACTCTTAGAGAAGGCAGTCTGGCGCCTCCTCAGAAAGTTGGAAACAGATATACCATTTGACCCAGCGATCCTACTACTGGGAATATACCCCCAAAGAATCAGAACTGTGACTCAAATACACGTATACCCAAGCTTATCACTGCAGTAATAACAATAGCAAAGAGATAGAAGCATTCCAAGCACTTGTTAACAACTGAATGGATAGAGAAACTGTGGTACAAACACACAATGGAATATTACACAGCACTAAGAAACAATGAATTTGTAAAATACTCCACAAATATGGATGAGTCTGGAAGACATTTTTCTGAATGAAAGACACAAAGGGACAAATACTGCTTAAGTCTACTATTGTAAATAAGATTGAGAAGGAGTTGGGGAGGTGTGGTCAGGGAGGGTAGGAAAAAACCAGATAGATAATGAACACTGCACTGGAATGGGAGAAAGGAAGGACAATCTGAAAGGAATGGAAGACTAGACATTATGCATATGACAATAGCCTAGAGCAGAACAAGCATTGCAAAGTGAATTGAGGGAGAGGGAGGAAAATGTGCATTTCTTATAAGAAATGAATGAAAACCAATCTCTTTATAAACCTTGTCTAAAATGAAAAAAAGATACTTTTTTTTTACAAACAAACTGATTACGACTCATGAGTAATGTTACAAAAAAAATGATCCTGGGGATATTAATATTGTTTTTTCCCTGATGTTTTAAAAACTCCCCAAGCCAAACCCATTGTTAGATGATTTGAATTCATAGTGATCCTATAAGCCAGAGTAGAACTTCTCCCAGAGAGCATCCAAGGTTCTTAATCTTTATGGAAACAGATCACCACATATTCTCCCATGGAAAGCAAGGTAAATTTGAACTGGTGACCTTTTGGTTGGCAGTTGAGTGCTTAATCATTGCATTACCAGAGTTCTTTCCCTTTAGACTCTCATTCAAAAAGGCAGGGCCCAAATTGTGCTTGGAGATGGGGAATTACTCTATCTGATTATATCCACCGAAAGAAACTTGAGTAAATTAGAGCTGAGGAGAACCTTAGAGTTACCTCCCCAACTTCTTAACTTTACACATTCTTAGAATAGTAAGTGACTTGTCCAAGGTCGTATAACTGGTCAGTAACAGAATCAGCATTTGAGGTCAACTCCTAAATCTCAGGCCAGGAGCCCCTTTTCATCACACCAATAGCTGTCAACTATTGCAACTACAAATATAATATGTATATATTCAGTATTAATGAACCTCAGAATAAAAATGCTCCTTATTCGTCTCTGTATGTGTTTACATCTGTCAAGTCCCTTAAAAAATAAATGAGTGTGCATACTTTCCCAAGGGTATAAGGGGTAATGAAAAATCCTTGACCAGTGATACTTCAAAGCTTTAGAGGGTTTATCTGAAGAAGCCTTTGAATAGGGTGCAATAGTGCAAAGTTTTATGGGTTCTGCTAATCCCCAGTAAATGTGCATTGCTGAATAAGCAGAGGCATCTGTAATGACTCCTAGAGAGACAGACATAGATCTGTGACACTGTATTACAGCTGAATTTCCTGGGTCTTTGGGCATTCCCAGACCTGAAGAATAATTTATATCCATACTACTGATTCAGGGTTAATGAATTTAAAGATCCAAAGGCTCCTTTCTTTTGAAAGAATTCCTTTTTTCTCAGTTCTAACAATCTCTCCTTCTTCTATAACTATTTCTACCTTTACTTCTACTATTTTTTAAGAACTTCCTTTTAGCTTGTTTTGGCCTCTCAATATCATTCAAGACTCACATATGACCACATTGGAGATCTAGTGAGACTGTTAGGTTAATCTATTGAGATACTGTATGAATCATTGCTTTGAAGGTAGATCACCTCTTTACCACTTCAATTTGTCTGTAGGGAAGCTGCAGGTGAGAATTGAGTACCGGACCAGCAGATGAGATGGGTTCAATACAGTTTCCTGAGTCTAAGACAGAAGGTAGAGTCCATGTGTGGGGAAGTCTGGCGGAACCAAGTCCTTCTGTGGAACACTAAAGTTCCATAGAAGGACAAGGTCTATGGTCCTGAATCCATATTTAAGGACAGGATTCTGAGACCAGAGAGTCCTACAAATCTATGGGACCTTCAGGGGCTGGAAGCAGGATGTTGCCTGAGCAATGGTTCCAAGGCGCAGTGGGAGATTCTTCCAGTCCTACTTGGCTGCTGTTGCTGGATCTCTAGTTCCTGGGGTCTCTGGGTAATTCCTTTACAGGCAGAAGCTTCACTAGGATGAGAATGATAAGAATTCGAAGTTTATACTTCTGAGGTGAGATAAGCAATTATGATCTTTTCAGGACACAGCAAGACTTTAGGTTCTATGTTCCAGAGTGAAAGGGGGGCTGTGGCTTTCAGAGGTCTCTTCTAGGGCTCACATTTGATCTCTTAACTTGACCATCTTTTCTCTTTTTTTCACAGCAGCAGTAGGCTCCATGTGGAGTTCAAGTAATGTTCTCAGTTGTATTCTCCAAAAAATTATTAATACTCCTTCTCAGAAGATGGGAGAGCTAAAGGATAATTGATCAATGCATATGAAGAGTAGTCTAACATTGTTCAACAAAATCTAATTAGACAAAATAATAAAAGGTACCAAGCACAAATAAAAGGTGAGGTGAAGCTGAGTTGTTATTCCCTTACTTTCCTCCTTGAGGGGAATAAAATACAAATTGGGAAGGGTTAGATTTGGGTTGGGCAAAGCCTTTTTCAAGGCTAATTATGTAGGTAAAAAACTGGACAATAGAATTAAAATATGAGGATGATACAGACACACTTTAAAATATATGTGCTAAGCTCTCCAAATTATTAAAGATCTTAGACTTTTTAAAGCAGAGATTTGAAAAGAACATAAGAAAGAATAATATCAAAAGCCTTCTAAGTTGGAGTTAAAACGACATGACTGTGTCCTATTTTGCTCATAAGACTTTATATTCTAAAATGGAATTGGGGGAAAAAAAACAGCTGTGACTCAGTACATGCTGAAAGCTTGAAGATTTCCAAGACGAGAGAATGTAAGAAGGCCCACAATCTAGGAATTAAAAGCAGACAAAGACTTTGGAGTTGAGAAGAGAGATAAGGATTGCCAGGGACAAGAGAAAGGGGTTCTGTCAGGAAGAAAAGGGGACACACACAGAAGACTCCTTTACCATTCAATTAGCATTGAAGGAAAAACATCAACCAACCACACCCATTGTTATGGCAGAATAGAACTGTGTTGAAGTGTCTGGAATATGATGGGTATTTCCTCCATGATATGAGATACCACATATAAGTCTCAGTTACAGCTTATATGTACCCACAGGTCTCTGGCACATATAATTTCTAGATGTATACAAAATATAATTGCAAGACGTGTTTGTATCATAAGTAATTCATTCCACTGACATTGTTTATTACTACTACTATTATTATTATTATTATCTCCTCAATAGTCTTGCCCGCCTTTTAGTCAATCTCTCAAAAATTAAATCAGGAACTGTATTAGACACCTGGTTAAGAAAACCTTAGATACAACTCCTGACCACCTTTAAACAAGGAATCAGAGTTATAGGTGGAAGCAAAACTTATATGGTTCTATGTGGTAAAGTAGATATACCAAGGGGTAGATTTTACATGGTACAAATATAGAAGAGAGAAGTAAAAAAATATCTTCAAGAAGTTATCATTTGAGTCAATTTATGAAAGACAATTAGGTGTGATATAAGTGTCTCGAGCCAACTGGAGTGACACATACATACACTCTTTAGTGCAC
>NW_006400057.1:2074725-2076285 GCF_000299155.1 Elephantulus edwardii
TTGTTTAAGAAGTGGATGCCTTTCCTGCTTCCATTATTTTGTTGTTGTTGTTGTTATGTACCGCTGAGTCACTTGCGACTCATAGTGACCCTATATCCAAGAGCCCTAAATCCCACTTTATCTTGTGCCAACCTCACTGACTCTGGCACACCTACTCCCATTACCCCAAACACTGAATCAATCAAGGGTCTTCTTTTGTGTTGTCCCTCCACCTTCCCAAACATGATGTCCCTCCTTGCCACATGCCCAAAGATATACATACAGTATTCTATGTGGCCTTATCCACTTTTCAGTAAATGTTTTAAAAGTTCTTTTTGTACCTGTTCACTTAGATTTTTATCAAAACAGAATTGTCAAAGGAAACTAAGGAGATTCACTACACCTTCAGATTGCTTCCACCTATTGCCTCAGGAGATTCAGGGAGGCAGGAAGGACATTTTTCAACTGCTGTTGCTGCTGCTTTTTTTTCCCATTCACAAAAGAAAATTTTTATTCAAGTTCTCAAGCCAAACTTGATTTATGTTGGGTTTGAATAAAAGAAAAAGGCCAGTTAGGATTTAAAATTAAATAGTTCATCTAGTGGAAACTGAAATCAATGCATACATTGCTTCTTCTTATAATTTCTTCTTCCCAGCTGGTGATCCCCAACACCATGGCTCTTCAACAAGGTTTGCAGACAGATTAATCAGTGCATTCTGTTCTGATATTGTTTTAGAGTGTAGAAATCTATTACATAGTACCTCTTTAGCCAAAAGAGTTAATTTGCTTTTTGTATTCTATCAGTGCAAAAGAGGAAGACCCTGGATGAGATGGATTGACTCAGTGTCTAAGGTAATGGTGGTAGGTGTGTCAGAAAAAATGAAGTTGGCTCAAGATAGAGCAGAGTTCAGGGCTGTTGTACATAGTATTGCTATGAGTCGTAAGCAACTTGACAGCACATAACAACAACAGCATCAATTTCTTTGGGAAAACATTCTATAAATAAATTGGATCCAGAACTTCAGAATATTTGATGGAAGAAAGTACATAAATAGGGAATTTTCTACCTCTAGTAATTTTTAAGGAGGAGAGTGCTACCTGTGCATATTTATTCATTCTCTAAAGTAATATACAATGCCAGTCTGGAGACTAAAGTGTGCCTGATCTAGGCCATAGTCTTCACAATTACTTCCTATACATGTGAGAGCTGAACAATATTAAAGATGATTGAAGAAGGATCGATACCTTTGAGCTGTGGTGCTGGAGGAGAGTGTTAACATAGAATGGACTACCAGGAGAACAAACAAGTCTGTCCTAGAGATGGTGAAATCAGGTTACTCCCTGGAGGCAAGGATATTGAGGCTCCGTCTCACATACTTTGGGCATGTAATCAGGAGGAATGAATCCTTGGAGAGGGGCATCATGCATGAAGGATGGAGGGACAGTGCAGGAAAGGAAGGCCCACAATTGGATGGATTGACTCAGTGACTAAATGAGATTAGGTCTGTTGGAGATGATGAGAATGGCTCAGTATAGATCAGGTTTCAGATCTAGTGTACATTGGGATGCTACAAGTTTCAG
>NW_006400057.1:2076673-2096441 GCF_000299155.1 Elephantulus edwardii
AGTAATACACATTTCCTGTTGAGTTAAAAAAAATTAGGTGACATTTTTTCTGTTTTACACATGTCCACTGTGGGTTGGACTTGACTCCATGGTAACTGACTGACTGACTGACTCTCTAACTAACTAACTAAATAACTATGACAACCTACCAAGTGAAACAAACATACATGAATATATTGCAACAATCTTTTTCCTTCCCGAGTGTGAGAAGCAAGAAGGCACGGGTCCATTTCTGATGAATTGCTGTCACCCCTGTGAGGTACACTCATGATTTTCACATATCAAAGTCTTCCCACCACTTCACCAACGCCTCTGGGCCTCTGCTCTGTGAGCCAGTCTGGCTCCCAGAAAATCTTTCATTCTTTCCCATCTATGCCTCCCAAGACAGATGTTCTATGTCAAGGACACCAAATCCTACCCAAGGATTCAGCCAGCACAAATCATTAGCTGCCTTTGCCTGTAGGAGGAGATGATGTCACATTGTGGTGATTTGTGTTTTGACCTCTCCACCAAGGGAGAAGACCTCCTGAATTCCCAAGGTTAGGGAGGGTGTTGGGTGGACAGGCCCCTCCATTATCATGAAGCTATGGTGGATATTGCTGTCTGGGAGAACACGTCTGTTCCAGGAATATTGGACGTCAATTTCACAGCTTATTGGGTAACAGGCTAATTCCTCTGCTGTTCCTAATACCTAATACCTGCTTGCAGGAAATTCCTCCCAGTGTCCTCAACTGTATTCAGGAGTATCCCCACCATTTATACAGAGCCTCCTGAAAGCAGAGTCACTGGGAAGGCTTGTGAGGACCCAGTCCTCAGCAGGCCGTGGAGAGTGCTCAGAGTGCTCAGAGAGGTGAATAGGGCACTCAGAAAACCAAGTTCTCTATTTGATAGGGCATGCCTGGAGGCCTCACACACAGCATGTGCACACTGACTTTATACAAACATCGTTCTCTGATTTCTGAACCAGTGTATGTGAGATACAGGTGATAAGAGGTGTCTGAAACTGGCTAGAGAGAGGCCTAATAGTATAACCTAGAAAGCAGGGAGTGTTCAATATATATTTGTTGAACAACAGAATTAGCAAATGACAATAAAACCCAATTGGCAGGAAGAGATAGGCTAGATGAACCGTTAAATCTGTTAAAACAGATGCTATGATGAATTGGGTCATTTAGTACAGGAAAAAGAAATTTAGTGGGGGGGGAGGGGAAGAAAATCATTGCCTCATCTGTGTTAGGTCCATTACATTTATTATCACAATTAATAGAGCAGTCATCCCATGAGGTATTATTAAACTGTTTTGTTGTTATGTGCTGTTGAATCATCTATCACTCAAAGAAACCCTACGTACAATAGTCCTGAACCCTGTCCTATCTTGAGCCAATTTCACTGTCTCTGATACACCTACCCCCATTACACAGTTATTGAGTCAATCCCTCTCATCCAGGGTCTCCCTCTTCTACATTGTTCCTCTACCCTTTCAAGCATGATGTCCTTCTCCAAGGACTGGTCCTTCCTAGTAAAATGTCCAAAGCATGTCAGATGGAGCTTCAAAATCTCAGTCTCCAGGGAACAGCCTGGTTCCCCTCTTTCCAAGACAGACCTATTTGTTATTTTGGCAGTCCATGATATATTCAGTACTCTTCTCCAGCACCGTAACTCAAAGGTATCAATTATTCTTTTATCATCCATAGCCATTGTCCAGCTCTCTGATGCATAGGAGGTAATTGCGAAGACTATGTGATTTATATCTCTGAAAACTGGAGCTACAAATTGATTCTGAATTGATGACAATGTGTTGAGTTTGTGCAGAGCAGATTATCCTAGAGGCTGGGCTCTGTGAGGAGAATTGTGGCATCAGGACTGGTGAAGATCTATTAACAATCTGCGTTATGCAGATGACACAACCCTGCTTGCTGAAACTGAGGAGGACCTCATGCACTTGCTGTGAAGGGTCAAGGACTGCAGCCTTCAGTATGGACTGAGGCTCAATGTCAAGAAGACAAAGATTCTCACCACTGGACCAATTGGCAGCGTCAGGATGGATGGCAAAGAGATTGAGATTGTTCACAGCTTCAGTTTGCTCGGCTCCACAGTCAACACTCTTGGCACCAGCAGTCAGGAAATCAAAAAGCATATCGCGATGAGAAAGTCTGCTCTTAGGGACCTCTCTAAAGTACTCAGGAGCAATGGTGTCTCTCTGGAGACTAAGGTGCTCCTGATACAGGCCATGGTATTTGCAATCGCTTGTTATGCATCAGAGTTGGACAATGACTAGGGAGGACAGAAGGAGAGTGGATGCTTTTGAGCTGTGGTGCTGGAGAAGAGTACTGAATGTACCATGGACTGCCAGGAAAACAAACAGATTCATCTTGGAGAGGATTAAACTAAGCTACTCCTTGGAGGCAAGGGTTCTGGGACTTCGTCTGACATACTTTGGACATGTTGCCAGGAGGGACGGGTCCTTGGAGAAGGACATCATGCTTGGGAGGGTGGAGGGACGGCGCAGGAGGGGAAGACCCTCTATGAGATGGATTGACTCGGTGACTGGGGTAATCGGGATGGGTGTGTCAGAGGCAGTGCGGTTGGCGCAGGATAGAGCAGAGTTTAGGACTGTTGTGCATAGGGTCTCTGAGTCACAAACGACTCGACGGCACATAACAACAACAACAACATGTCCACACATAAGTACTTGTTGGTGTTATGTACTGCTGAGAGTCAGGTCTTCAGTGATAAGTGTTCAATCCATCAGACTTATTCTCGAGATAATATTGAAATCAGACGAGACAGATTTAAACTCTTAATTTGACTCTCATAGAACATGCTTTAATTTTCTTCGTCTTCAGTTTGAACTTGCACTTAAACAATTGATAGCTCCAGGCAGCCTTGGGTTAACATTACAAATCTTCACCCACGAGGCCACGAGAGCTCCCTGGGATTTAAAACTAGATAAAGTAATTTAAATTGAGAAATGAGGACTACCATTTCTTTGAAATCTCAGTGAGATAGATTGATACAGTGTTTACAAAACCAGGCTCAAACATACTCATTGTGAAGATGGTGCAGTACGTGCACTGATGTGTTTTGCTTTTCTATTAAAAATGGAATTGTTATGGCTCAGAACCAAAGATAATTTAAGTACTTTATAAATACATTACTAATACATTTTAAAAGAAATAATGATGAGTGACATAAATTTTAATCATATAAATTAGTAAAAGTGAGTAAGTAAAATCTATATTGATGTGTACAAGTTTTGGGTAAAGACAATGCTACACTTTACAAATGACAGCTGATGAATATTTAATTTAGCATACAATCTATAATACATAATTATCCAAATATTAATAATGTGCTCACATTTATGAAAAATACAAGGGAAGTCATCATTTTAAGTATTACTCAGAATTTTAAAATATAAATAATATTACCCAGGCTACTCAAACCTGAATCTAAAGTGGGTTTTCAGAGGCTGTGAATGCCTTGAGAGGAGATTGCCTAATCTTTCTCTGGAATGCTATAAATTAGGTACTATTAATATCATCCCGTTAAGGGGAGTGAGGGGAGATGATAAAACCTCCTAGTTAAAAAAGTCTTTTGGTCTGCAGCGTGGGGCTGGAATCCATTTTGAAAGCCATCTACAAGAACTGGTTTCTACAGAAGTTTGTAGGCCAAGATTGGTGAGCATTAGGATGGAAAGTTGATTGTTAAGGGGAATGAAAGGAGGTTACCTCGTGGTTAAAAATCCATTAGGGCCCGAGGGCCTGCGGCCATCAGGCCTGGTCTAAATAGCTTTTTCTCAAATATTCTTCTAAGTGGCATAACACTGGTCTGTGCATTGCTGTACAGAGGTAACTCATGGTTGCAGTGATGCTGAATACGGTGATACTGATGTGCCAAATGCAATAAACGGTTACCCATGGTGGACAGGATTTGGTGGAACTTCCCAATTAAACAAGCTTGGAAGCAGTAGTGGCATCCACTTCTGAAATGGCTTGCCTCTGGAAACTCTATGAATAGTGCTCAGGTCTTTGGTTCATAGGGTTGCTAGGAATTGTCTACGACTTGATGGCACCTAACAACAACAACAACATGGCTACTTTACATAGAAATGAAACGAGTGAAGTGGAGTCTCTCTTAGTCATCTGGTGCTACTATAACAGAAAATATAAGTGGATGGCCTCAATAAACAGAAATTTATTTTCTTGAAGTCCATGAGGCTTAAAGTCCAAAATCAGGGTGTTAGCGCTAGGGGCAGGTTTCCTCTCTCTGTTGTCTCCTTCCAATACCCATAGACCTGCTGTTCTTTGGAGATCTATGTGTATCTATACCAGAAAGAACATGGTGCTGCTTCTTGATGATGGACATGATCCAATGTAATCGACTTGCCACCAGCTTGCTGGCTGATGACTCCACTGAGTGTTTCCATGTTGAGTCCTAAGTATTGGTCACTGTTGCTAGCAGATTGAACACACAACAGTCACTAGGGTCTAAACAGCCTTGATGAATGAAAGTCCATGTTTCTGAGACCATGTCTGCAAACATACCTGCAAAACCTTTAGACAATGATAGGAGTGACTGGGAAAAGACGATGACACTGAATGTATCATCCTAGTCACTTGTTTGTTAAAAACTTTCTCTGCTAAGACCACCCTTTGGTCAGCATTCACATGAGGCTTAATAAGTAATTTTGCTTCTTTAGTTGATTACAATGTGATAATGGTTACCCATGGTGGACAGTGTTCAGTGGAACTTGCAGATTAAAATAGGCTTGGAAGCAGAAATGGTGTCTACTTCCAAAAATAACTTGCCTCCAGAAACTCTATGAACTTAGAGAAATGACGAAAGTTATGCAAGTGTTCAAGTCTTTCATTCATAGGGTTGCTGTGAGTTGTCTATGACTCAACGACAATTAACAACAACAGTCCATTCAGAAAGGACCATCTGCGTGCCGTTTCTCTCATACTTAAAAAATTGTCACCAAGTTTTTAATAATGTTTCTCTCAAGATCTACATCATCCAGCTGGACCATTGGACACAACATACAACCACATATCTGGTCAGTTTTCCTTCTAACCAAAGGGAACGATCTGGTGCATTGCTCAAAATTGCATCCATTGAGATGATTTCCCTTCACCTCTGTTCTCCAGTGAGATCTTATTAGAAAGAGGCATCTGTGCTACCAATGTCTGCTTATCAAAAGCAGCCACTGGTGGTATTTCTATTACAACAAGAACTAGATAACTAAGACATGGCCAAGGCCTTTTCAAGGAGCAGGGCCTCAGTTCCAACTCAGATAAGCCTGGAAAGCCCAAAGCTATTAACATTATATTTTACTACCTTTACTGAACCCAAACCAAAGGCCAGAAGTTCAATCCTAATACATGACAACCTCATGCACGTCAGAATGAACTGTGTGCTCCGCAGAGTTTTTGTGGCTCATTTCTGCAAACTTTTCTTCTGAGCTGCATCTTTTTTTAAAAATAAAATTTTAAGTGAGATTTGGCAATGTAAATTTTCACTTAGAAAACAATAAAATATTATTTTTAAAGAAAAAATTTAAGTCTTAATCTTGTAAGCTATTTTATTTACCCCTCTTCCCACAGAACTTTGTGGTATTGTAGTCAAATACTTCTTTCTTTCGTATTCTTTTTTTATTATTCTTATTATTAATTTTAATGAAAATTTACAGACATAGGGTTTCCAGTCATTCACTGTTGCACTTTTCTCCCTGCCCACCCCTCCCCACCCTAGTTCACTCTTCTCTTTGAAAAGTAAAAGAAAAATTATTTCTTTATTCAATCCCTCCCTCCAAGGTCCACTCCACAATGCCGCCTTCGTTGTGAACTCCTTTCATGACAATAATATCTAATCACATATCCCTTTTAAACAGTTCTCTCCCTAATCTGTTTCAATACAGTATACATTATTTATCCCATCTTTCTCAGTCTCCCCCCAACCTTGATGTCAGTCCCATTTTACAACAATGGCACTATGCAGTATTTGTCCTTTAGTGACTGAGATATTTCACTCAGCATAATATCCTCCAGGGTCACTCATCTTGAATAATATTTCATGAGTTCCTCTGAGCTGCATATTGTTGAACCTGGATATTTAGCCCCTTGATTACTGGTTGCATATGTTAACAGGTCAATTACCCATGAAGTTTTGGATTTACTTTTTAACTCTTCTCTCCAACTGAACTCTTCCCTCTGCTCCCACCGACCTGATTCAACTCTCAGCCTGTCTCTCCTCTGTTAACAGAGATGAAATTGTCTTCTGTTCCTCATCTTTGCCTTCCATTCCATTCATCATTTTTCAGCTTCTATCTGAGTAATCTTTATTTAAAAGCAATGCAGCTCATTCCTCTCCTTTGTTAGAAATCTCAGATGCTCTCCTGGGGATGACAGAAATTTACCCTGAGGTGGCTCCATCTTCCAATCTCATTTCTGCCTCCTTGCACTACACTGCTTAGATCCTAAACTACTCCCAATACTCTAAGTGCCCCCTAAATCTAAGCATTGTGCCAGATACTTAGCAGACAATAAGATAATTTATAATGACCAATAATGATAGAAATTGGTGCTTTTGAAATCCTGTTTACAAAGCAGAAAATGTATCATTTATATTTAAAAGATAAAACATAAATTTGCATTGAATAAAAGTGTTTGTGCTTAAAGGGATAAAATTCAATTATACGGAAATCAATGGCAAATAGTTTTTCCTCAATCCCAGATACATGTAGGCAGTATCTTTTTTTTTTTTTAATTTTGAACTGATTTATTTACGAAGTTTGAATACCTTGTTTTTCACACTGGATCTTTTCCATTTCATCCCTCCCCATCAAATTGTGTGACCCTAAGATTAACCACCCCACCTCCCACCCATCCTCACCTCTCTGCTTCCACTCCTCCATCCCCCTTAAATTCTCCAGTCCCTTCCAAGTTAAGTAGTAGTTTGCAAAATCATTACTCCTGCGTCCTGTGTAGTATTCCATTGTGTGAATGTACCATGATTTCTCAATCCATTCGATTGTGATTGGACATCTGTCCCATTTCCAAATTTTTGCAATGGTGATTAATGCTGCTATGAACATTGGTGTGCAAGTCTCCATTTGAGCCTCAGTTTTTATTTTCTCTCGGTATATTCCAAGGAATGGAATAGCTGGGTCATATGGAATTTCTATGTTTAGCTTTTTGAGGAAGCACTGAACTGCTTTCCTGAGTGGTTGTACCATTTTAAAATCCCACCAACAATGTATATGAGTTCCTATTTCACCACATCCTCTCCAACACTTATTACTTGCTGTCTTGTTAAACTTTTCCACCGCTACTGGAGTGAGATGGCATATTATTGTGGTTTTGATTTGCTGTAGACAGTATCTTAACTATGTTTTACTTCATACATCTCCATGCTCTTACCCACAGTATCAGTTCACAGGTGATTTGTAAACAGCCAGAAGGATACAGAAAAATATAACCAGTATTTTTTTCTGGTTGTTACTGTTAAATGTCACCCTGTTAAATGTCACCAAGTTATCTCCAACTAATAGTGACCCTATATACAATAGAAAAACAAAGACCCTGCCCAAACTTGTATCAGCCTTACAATTCCCACTGCTTCTAAGCCCATTGTGGCAGTCTTTGTGCCAACCCATCTTTTACTGATCTGCTATCTTTCCAAGCATGGTGTCATTCTGCAGGGACTGGTCCCTCCTAATAACGTTCCCAAAGTACATGAGGTGAAGTTCTTATCATCCTTGCTTTTAAGGAACATTTGACTGTACTTCTTTCCAAATAAACTTTTTAGTTCTTTCTTTTTTGCTTGCTATAGTCAATAATCTTCATCAACACAACTAAATCTTCTTTATTCCTTATCTAACTTCCTCGTGCATGGGAAGCAATTGAGACTATTATGGCTTACATCAGGTATGCCTTACTCTTTAAAGTGGAATCCTTACTTTTCAGCACTTTAAAGAGGTGCTTGACAGCAGATTTGCAAGGTGACATTTGATTTCCTGAGTGCTTTTTCCATAGGTGGTAACAATGGATCCAAGTTAAATGAGAAACTTGACACTATTTATCAGGATATTTCCTATTGATTCAGTTGGGATGATTTTTGTTTTGTTGATGTTAAGGTGTAATCCATATTGAAGAGCATATTTTTATCTTCTTGAGTAAGTACTTCAAGTCTTCAGTGATATCATATCAACACCTGGATTCAGGTAGACTGAGGGACATGTGGTCCTTTTGTGTAGTGCCGGCACATGATGGCTTATGGCTCAATTTCACCCACTACAAAAAGGTTACTATATTATTTACCAAACATGGTAACTTTTAAAACAACAAAATGAAACTCCTTTGGTTTGGACACTATTAAATTTGAACACAGATAGACTTTAGAATAAAGCTTATCTTTGTATTATTTGTTTAAAAAAGTCATAGGAAGCAAAGAACAGTGAGTGCACACACACCCGTGATTGCTGGGACTGGCCAAAATGTGAAAGTATCTAAGCAAATAAACTGTTTTAAAGCCACCTAGAACACTAAGGAAGCATTTATTTGCATATAAATGAATGATATGAAGGCCTTTGCCTGGAACCATTTTTCACTCCCCCCCTTCTTACTTTTACTGATCTTTTAAGTCATGCCTTAAATGTCACTCCCTATGGGAAGCCTCCACTGACCCCTAGTCTCAGTGACTCACTCCTGTTATATACTCTTGTACTACCCTCTATGTCCTCCATTATTTTAATTACTTATTTATTATCTATCTTCCTTGCCAGGCAGTAAATTCCACAGGAACAGTAGCAGGGATGTTCCTAGCACTTATCACCATCCATGGCACACTGCCAAAACATACTTGTAAAGTGAATACATGAATGAATGAATGCTACACTAATTACAAACAACAGGTTCTGCTAAGCAACCTCTTCTGGACCAGTTATTCAATGAATTGGACAGTTTGTCCTGTAATTCTTCATGCTCACCCTTCTTTCTTTTGCTTTAAAACTATAGCTTAAATGCTTACTTAAGAATGCCCTCTCCCTCACTCCATCTTTTAACAACTGTTTATTAAATGGCTTTTTGGTGCTGTATCTTGTGATGAAGTTGATAAATTTTTCCACCATAAGCAATTAACTGCATCCTATGCACAAGTCTATAGAACTTCCATAGTGCTTTGTGATTTCCCTATAGTTATACATTTATTCACACATCTAGATTCTAAGCAACTTGATCCTAACAAGATTGAAGCTCTTAACGAGTTAGACTCTCAATCCTCTGGCATCACCAGAACTGGTAGCATAATAACTGCTTATGCATAAGCACTTCACAAATGTGCGTGGAGTGGTAAATACAATATTTTAAACTGGCCCTACCTTCAGTAACCAACTCAGCAAAATCTTTACCACTTGCTTTGGGTGTATGTTCAGGATGAATTAGTCTTTGGAGAAAGAAATCATGCTGGGAAAAGTAGAAGGTCAGTAGAAGAAAGAAAGACCTTCAGTGAGGTGGACTGATAGAGTGACTACCATGATGGGCTTGAACATGACTGAGGTTGTAAGGATGGTGCAGCATAGATCAAGGTTCAGATTTGTTCATCTGTGTAAGGAAATCAAGGCAAGCTAATGAGAGGTTGTACCATCATTAGGTGCTTTTGAATTGAGTAAGAATTATAGCTACCCTATGAATAACAGATCTGATCTGAACCCTGTTCTATCCTGTGCGATCCTCACAGACTCTGACATACTCAAGCCCATTGCAGCAGTCACTGTGTCAACCCATGTGGTTGAGGGTCTTCCTCCACCTCTCCACGCCTGATGTCCTTCCCTCTAGTGTGTTAAATGCCAGGAGTTACTCATGGTGGACTGGTTTCAGCTGAGCTCTAGATTTAGAAAGATGATAGATAGGATTGGCCATCTGCTTCTGAAATAACAGGCCTCTACAATCAATGTTGTTATTGTTGTTGTTGTTGTTGTTGTTAAGAGCCATTGAGTTGAACATGAGCCGTCGAGTTGAACATGAGCCATAGCAACCTTATGAACAACAGACCAGAACATTGTCCTATTATCCTGTGCCATCCTCACAATCTCTGACAATAGGGTTGTTATTATGTACCATAGCATCAGAACTGACCCGTAGCTGACCCTCTGGCAGGTTTTCAGAGTGTCACATGGAAAGAGATTGCCCACCCCTCTCCTTTCAGGCGTCATGATACCTGAAAAAAATATGCCAACACTTCCTATGCCTTATTAATGATCAAAATTGCTTTTAATGTCTTACACTTAAGTAATTTTAAAATTTTCAAAAAAATAGTACTTTCGTTTTTTAAAAATAAAATAATAAGAATACCATTTTCACCCATTATGGGACACTCTCCTACTCTAAACCACTAGAAAATCTGAGAAAATACATGAAATCGCAATGTTAAAGTCTGGATAACAGATTGCATAAGAGAATGAATGCTGACAGAAGGAAAACCGATGTGGTAACCCTATGAATACCCCAGCTCTCTGCCTGGGGGACAGAAGGGGGAACTAAGGAGGTCTCCAAGTTGAAGGGAAACTGTTCAGAGTTCCAGAGATTAGAATTTGGGGACAGAGTTGTGGAAATGAGGGAGCTGCACTGAGGGAGTTTCAGAGAAGGAGAGAGGATCCCCCATGACTCCTCTCTTGATTATTGATCTATGCACTTACATAAGATACTCGCTAAGGTTGAGGCACGAACCACTGGGAAGGAAAAAGATAAATTACTAAAGCTCATACAAAGCCAGGAATCATTTTCCCACCAGCCAGAGAGGAAAGACCTCTTTCACATGAGTGTTGAGCCCTTAAAAGCATATTGCTTCAGTTGTGGGGCTGGACTAACACTAGCCAATGTTTAAACAAGCCTCAGAAAGATTAAACTATTCCCAACTGAGTTAAAGGAATCACAGAACAAAGAATGACACACTTTATAGAACTAGGCTTTAAAGAGAAAAAATCCTGCACCTAACAATTAAAAATTCACAATGTCTGGTATCCAGTCAAAACATTTCTGTGAGAATCAGGAAAACAGAACTCATAAACAAGAGAAAGATCAATAGAAACAGGCCTAGAAATGGCATGTTATGTTGTTGTTAGATGCTGTGGAGTTGACTACAACTCGCAGTGACAGCTGAGCCAAACCCTGCCCATTCTACAGCCTCTTCATGATCACCGACACGCTGGCGCCCATTGTTCCTGTCACTGTGTCAGTCCATTGCGTTTAGGGTCTTCCTATCTTTCTCTGATGCTCTCCATTTCCCAGCATGGTATCTTTTTCCAAGGACTGGTCTCTCCTGACAATACACCCAAAATACATGAGACTAAGTTTCTCCATCCTTGACTCAAGGAGCACTCTAGTTACACTTCTTCCAGGACAGACTTGTTTGTTCTTTAGGAAGTCTGTGAGATGTGAAGTGTTCTCCAACACGACAGACAACCCACGGGTATTAGTATTTTTTCCTGTCATCTTTATTCATGGTCCAACTTTCAGAAATACAGAAATCAACTGAAAATGCCAAGGCTTGAATTAAGCACATAATCTTTCAACCGACATTACTGTTCTTTGGCACTTTGGAGAAGTGCTTGACAGCAGGTTTTCCCAATGCAACATGTGTTTGATTCCTTGACTACTGTTATCATGGGTGTTCATTATAACTCCAACTAAAATAAAATCATTGGCAATCTCAGTCTTTTCATTTTATCGTGATGTTGTCTGTTGGCCCCAAGGGAAGTATTTTTGTTTTCTTGATAATGAGATGTAATTCATATTGAATGCCATAGTCTTCTTTGGCCTTCTGCAGCAAGCGTTTCAAGCCCTCTTCATTTTCTGCAAGCAAGCTTGTGTCATCCGTGTAACTCAGGTTGTTGTTGGTTGTTGATGAGCTTTTTGCCAATCCTGATGCCAACTTCTTCTTTTCATATAGTCCAGTTTCTTAAATGATTTGCTCAGCATACAATGCTGCTGTTGTTGTTAAGTGCCATTGAGTTGCAGGTGACTCATAGTGAATCTATGAAAGAGAGTCCTCAATGCTTGGGTGTCTCTCATCCTCTCTCCAGGTTCATAGAGTTTCTGGAGGCAAGCTATTATGGAAGTGGATGTCACTCCTCCTTCCAAGCTCAGCATACAATTGTTTGTTGTTGTTATGTGCCATCGAGTCGCTTGCAACTTGTAGCGACCCTACATACAACACCCCTATACTCTGCTCTGTCCTGTGCCAAATGCACCGTCTCCGACACACCCATCCCAATTACCCCAGTCACTGAATCAATCCACCTCATAGGGGCCTTCCCCTTCTGCACTGTCTCTCCACCCTACCAAGCTTGATGTCCCTCTCCAAGGACTGGGCCCTCTTTGTAACATGTCCAAAGTATGTTAGACAGAGCCTTAGAATCCTTGCCTCCAAGGAGCAGCCCGGTTTGACCCTTTCCAGGATGAATCTGATTGTTTTCCTAGCAGCCCATGGTACCCTCAATACTCTTCTCCAGCACCACAGTTCAAAGGTATCAATTCTTCTATCCTCCTTAGTCATTGTCCAATTCTCTGATGCATAACAAGTGATAGCAAAGATCTTGGTGTGTATCAGACACACCTTAGTCTCCAGAGACACCATTGCTCTTCAGTACTTTGGAGAGGTCCCTAACAGCAGACTTTCCCATGGCAATATATCTTCTAATTTCCTGGCTGCTGGTGCCGAGAGTGTTGACTGTGGAGCCAAGCAAACTGAAGCTGTGAACAATCTCAATCTCTTCACCATCCATTCTGATGCTGCCAATTGGCCCAGTGGTGAGAATCTTTGTCTTCTTGACATTGAGCCTCAATCCATATTGGAGGCTGCAGTCCTTGACCCTCTGCAGCAAGCGCTTAAGGAGTTGGAGTCAGAAAATCAAAAGGGCCAAACTAGCTCAGCATTTCTTAAGCTCAAGGAACTGAAGAACAAATTCAAACCTCGAGTTGCTATAATCAAGGATGCTTTAGGCAGAATATTAAATGACCCAGGAAGTATTAAAAGAAGTTGGAAAGAATATACTGAGTCACTATCAAAAGGAATTGGCAGACAGAGAAGAATTTCATGAAACAACATATGAACAAGAGTGTATGGTGATGAAGGAAGAAGTTCTAGCTGTTTTGAAGGAAATAGCAAAAAATAAGGCCCCAGGAATAGATGGCATACCAATTGACATATTTCAGCTAACAGATGCTGCCCTGGATGTGCTCACCAAGTTGTGCCAAGAAATCTGGAGAACAACCACTTGGCCAACTGACTGGAAGAGATCTATATTTGTTCCCATCCCAAAGAAGGGTGACCCAACAGAGTGTGGAAACAATAGAACAATCTCATTGATTTCACATGCAAGCAAAATTCTACTGAAGATTATCCAAAAACGACTGGAACAACACATCAACAGAGAACTGCCAGAAGTCCAGGCTGGCTTTAGAAGGGGTCGTGGTACTAGGGATATTGTAGCTAATGTTAGATGGATCTTAGCTGAAAGCAGGGAGTACCAGAGGAATGTCTGTCTGTGTTTAATTGACTATGCAAAGGCATTTGACTGTGTGGATCATAACAACCTGTGGCTGACTCTGAGAAGAATGGGAATCCCAGAACACTTGATCATGCTAATGAGAAACCTAGACTTGGACCAAGAGGCATTCGTCAGAACAGAGCAAGGAAACACTGCATGGTTCAAAATTGGAAAGGGCATACGCCAGGGATGCATCCTGTCTCCATATCTTTTCAACTTGTATGCAGAACAGATTATCCGGGAGGCTGGGCTCTATGAGGAGAAATGTGGGGTCACGATTGGTAGAAGATCTATCAACAATCTGCAATATGCGGATGATACAACCCTGCTTGCTAAACAGCATACAATAGACATGGAAAAAAAGCATATCTTTCCTTTTAAACTATGCATTATTCCTTTGTTCTATTTGGACAACTGCTTCTTAGTCTGTGTACAGGCTTTGCATGAGCACAATTGACTGTTCTGGGTCTCCCTTTCTTCTCAATGTTATCCATAATTTGTCAGAAATGGCATAGATGACAGAATTAATACTCAATGATGTTTAAACATCTGTTGTTGTTATATAGATTAAAAATGTAAAGGAAAGTATGAACATGATGATGATAAATAGTAAATATGAGAAAAATTTAGATTGATCATACAGATTTGAAAAATTAAATACCAGAGATGAAAAACACACTTGCAAAAATAATTTTTTAAAAAAATATAGTCCATGAACTTGACGTCTATTTGCTTCCTCATGATTAGATTTAAGTCAAACATTTTTGGCACAAAAAGTACATCATATGAGGCACATGATGTAATCTGTCCTGTTGTTGATGATTTTGATGACTTGCTCAAAAATGTTTGCCAAATGTCTCCCATGTTAAGTATATGAAGTTAGCCAACCAGCAAGACTCTAGGGTCTAATCTTACAGACTTCCTGTCTTTCTGAGACTTTTGACACCAACTACACCACAATAGTTAGGGTCCAACAAGAAGACCGTCCAAACTTATGACACCAACAACAAATTTACAGAAATTCCCAAACTACCCTCCGTTTTGAGAATTCACGATCAGGAGCCACAAAACTCACAGAAAGGTGGAACCTGCACAGTTTTGGCATAGTACAGGGCAATAAGAAAAATTATTATTAATCAAAGAAAGAGAGTCTTGAATGGTTCCAAATGCTAAATTTCTGTCATCCAAAAGATGACTTACCATCCAGGATTGATGTGTGGTAAGACTCACAAAGTATTCCCAGCTTGGGAAGTCCACCTGAGCTTTGGGGTGTAGGCTTTTTACTTTGTTACATAGACATCATTGATTAGTTGGCTGCATGATTGTTCTCTGAATTAACACAATAAGGAAAAGCCCCTACTCATGGTTGGTCTTCATAGTACTGCCAGCCCTACCTTATTGATATTGGATGTAGCCAACTCCACCAAATTCTAATATCTGGTGTAGCAAGACCCTGCCTAAAGACAATTTCATCAACTATGACATAGATTATCTCCTTAAAGCTAAGATAGAGTTCACATTTCTCTATCTTGCTCAGTCCCTGCTGTTGAATTGTAATTGACTCATGGCTGGCTCTCCATTGGGTTTCAACACAGAAGGTTGTCCACACGTCCGCCTTGAAACTGCTAGTGAATTTGAACTACCAGAGATGTAGCCTTTGAGTTAGCAGTGCAGTTTCCTAGGAACTATACCACCAGAAATTCCTATGCCTCTCTGTAGTCAAAACATAATATTTTACTGCATATCTATACACCAGTGTCCCCAAATTATTATCCATTTCAATTATTTGCTAGGCAGACTCAACAAAATATATACAAATTAAAGATCAGAGAAGGGAAAAGGTACATGAGGTGGAGTCTAGATGAAACCAGGGTCAAATTTCAAGGGTTCTTTCCCAGGAGAATCAAGCAAGATTTGCTTAATTCTCCTCTGTAATGACTTGTAACAACTAGTATGAAATGTTATACACCAGGGAAGCTCTTTGGAGACTCAGTCACCAAGGTATTTATTAGCAGTTGATCATGTACATGCTTTCTTCCTAGAACCTCTGAATTCTAGACATCTAGAAAAAAAAGATAGTTAACATAATCCACAGTTTATGTACAAACACTTTAGGCACAGTGAATCACTCTTAACAGTCCTGGGAGTAATGGGAAACCTTATGAATCATAAGATGCCAGCCAAAGGCCAAGTTTACCAGCAGGTCAACACAGATAGATTTTTGCTGTTGTTGTTGTTGTTATTGCAACATTGCACTACAATTACCAAAAAGGTTTTTTATTATTTTTTGTTCTTGTGTACATTGTAGTATCATTGTTTATATTGCTCAAGCAGTGACACACTTCACGCTTTCAGTGTTATATTTCCCATCACCAAAAAGAACAAGTGTCTATTATCTATAGAGGAGCTCTGGTGGCCTAATGCCAGGAAACTCCACTGCAATCTTGAAGGTACATGGTTGGAATCCACCAACTGCTCCATGAGAAAAAGATGAGCAATCTTCTCCCATGTGATTGACTGCCTCTGAAAACCCACCAGAAGGTCAGCTATTAGATGATTGCTACTTGATGGTACACAACAACAAAAACACTATCTTTAGGAGGGATCTCTCGGGTGCTATGAACTGTAGCGAGTGGTCCTGTTAACCCAAAGACAGTACCTCTCCAACAGTTCAAATCCACCAGTAGCTCCAAGGGAGAACGGGAGCGTTTGTGTTCACGTGATTTAGAGCCTCAGAAAGCCACTGGAAGGTCAGCTATGAGTTGGTTCCAATTTGATGGCTATACATTTAAGAGGTAGTGGGGGTTCCCCCTTTTAGTGTTATTTATCGAATGATTCTACCACCTCTTCACCCCCTAATTAAAATATGGTAACAACCAGAACTGTTGATCTCTCTCTATTTACCTATTCTTTTTTCTTTTATTTTATATGTATCTATTCTTAAGCTTGGAAGGAGGAGTGGCAACCACTTCCATAATAACTTGCCTCCAGAAACCCTATGAACCTGGAGAAAGGATTAAAGACACCCAAGCGTTGAGGACTCTCCTTCATAGGGTCTCTATGAGTCGCCTGCAACTCGACAGCACTTAACAACAATAATATCAACTTAGAGAGAGAGAGATCAGCTGGCCCAGTGGACAGAAAGCAATGCTACCAAGCCAAAGGTGGGTGACTTTTAATCTGTGGCCCTTGGGCCTGTCTTTCATTGTTTTTGTTCAGACATTCCTCTAAGTCGTGTAGCCCTGGTGTACAAGTTGCAGTACCGTGGTCACTTTTGGTTGCTGTTAGGCTGAACACTGTGACACTGATGTGTCAAATGTGTTAATGGTTGGCTACCCAATGTGGACAAAGAGTGGGGTGGAGCTCCCAGATTAAAACAAGCTTGGAAGGAGGAGTGGCATCCACTTCCAAAATAGCTTGCCTCCAGAAACCCTATGAACCTGGAGAGAGAATGAAAGGCACCCAAGTGTCGAGGACTTTCCTTCATAGGGTCACTATGAGTCACCTGCAACTTGATGGCACTTAACAACAACAACAACAACAACAACAACAACAACTATTCTTAACTCCTTAAAGGCTAATTTTTGAAGCTCTGTCACACATACTTTGGATGCGTCACCAAAAGCGGTCCTTGGAGAAGGACATCTCTGGTCCTTTGACAAGAATATTATCATCAGAAGGGTGGAGGAACAATGCAGAAGAGGAAGATCCCAGATGAGATGGATTTATACAGTAACTGGAACAATGGGGGTAAGTGTGTGTGAATCAGTGAGATTGGCTCAGAGCAGAGTAGGCTTCAGAGCTACTGTGCATAGGGTGGCAGGCAACTCGATGCACATACCAATAACAACAACAACAACAATAACATTCTTAACTGTCTTTTAAAAGTGAAATCATACATATTTAATGTTTGCTCATTAAACAACTCAGATTAATTCATGCTTCAGATGATTTTGGAACTCATCATTCTTTATGATTGTGCAGTAAATATTTTATTTTTTATCAATACCACATTTATTTATCATTCATCCACTATTAAGTATTTAGGTTGTTGCCATCTTTTTACAATTGTGAATGTGGTGCAGTAATTTTTTGGTGTGTATCTGTTACTGTTGCTTTTATTAGGTTTCTAGGGTATGTACCTAGAAGTGAGATTTTTGGAGTTTTTGAGGAATCGTCATACTTTTTCACATAGGCTATACCATTTTGCAAAAACACTGTTGTTGTTGTTGTTGTTGTTGTTATGTACCATCAAGTCGGAACTGGCCCAAAGCTGACCCTCTAATAGGTTTTTAAAGGCAGATGATCACATAGAAGATTGCCTATTTCTTTCCCACAGAGTAGTGGGTGGACTCAAACTTTGTGCCCTCAGGATTGCAATGCAGCTTCTTGCCAGTAGGCCACCTTGTTGTGTTGTTGTTGTTAAGTGCCATCAAGTCATAGATGACTCTAGCAATCCTATGAACGAAACACCGGAGCACTGTTCATAGAGTTTCCAGAAGCAAGCCATTTCGGAAATGGATGCCACTCCTGATTCCAGGCTTGTTTTTTTTGTTTTGTTTTGTTTTGTTTTTCCAGGCTTGTTTTAATCAGGAGCTCCACCAAACACTGTCCACCATGGGTAACCATTATTGAATTTGGAGCATCAGTGTCCCAGTGTTTATCATCACAGAGTTACCTCATCAACACATGAGTTACCTCACTTAGAAGAATGTTTGACAAAAAAGAATTTAAACCAGGCCTGAGGGCTTCAGATTAAAATCACCCACCTTGGGCTTAGTAGCATAACTTTCTGACCACCTCCTAGTGCATAAATGTTCTAATTTCCCCACATCCAGCATTTGTTGTTTTCCATTTTTCAGTTAGTGTCATTTTTAGCAGAGATATAAAAGATATATCATAGTAGATTTTATTTCTATCTCTCTAAAGGAGCTCTGGAGACATAACCAATAGTGAATGGCGTTGTTAACCTGAAATCCAAGCGTCTCTGGTGGTTCAATTCACAAGCAGTTTTGAGTGGAAAAAATGGGCAATATTCTCCCAATCATTGTTTACTGCTTCAGAAACCCAGAGGAGGGTTGCTGTGAGTGGGTCCTAACTCCACAGGAGTTAACAGTAATGACTGAAGACCAGATGAACTATAAGATAAAATCAAAGATACCACATGAAAAAAGTAAAAGGCCATTAAAAGGACAGGGAAAAAAAAAGATCAAAATAGATGTCAGAAGAGACTCAAGTTTGCTCTTGAAAGTCCAACAGTGAAAGTGAAAGGAATAAATAACGAATTAAAAGAGGTTACTGGAAGACTTCAAAGCTTTGCTCAAGAAGATAAAGTATTATAATGAAATGTGCAGGCTTGGGGTTGGAAAACCAAAAGGGAAGAACAAACCCAGCATTTCTTAAGCTGAAAGGACTCAAGAACAAATTCAAGCCTCAACTTACAATTGAAGACCTCTATGGGCACAATTATGGAATGATGCAGAATGTATCAAAAGAAGAAGAAAAAATACAGTAATTGCACCAAGAAGAATTGGTAGATATAATCATTTTAGAAGCTAGCACATGACCAAGAACTGCTAACATGAAGAAAAAAAGTCCAAGATCAAGGCACTGATGAAAAAACCAACAAAACTCCAGAAATTGGTAGAACACCAACTGATATACTTCAATGAACAGATGGAATGCTCAAAGTGATCATTTGCCACGAAATCTGGAAGACAGCTACCTGGCCGACCAACTTGATGGCCCAGCATGGCAAGCCATTTTGCAGCAGTAACTTGCAAAAAGAATGACACAGTGGCCTAGTGGCAAGAAGCTGTGCTGAAGTCTCTTAGGCACATGGTTTGAAAACACCTGCTGCCCCCCAAGAGAAGGACTGGTAATCTCCTCTTGTACAGTTTACTCCCTCTGAAAACCCACTAGGGTCAGCTATGGGTCGGTTCTGATTTAATGGTAAACAACAACATGAAGTGTCATAAGTTTGGTTTTGATACTAAAAGTACAAGTGGTAAAAGAAAAAAAACCAGAAAAACTGAGTGCATTCAAACTTTAGAAATTGTGCATGAAAGGACTTTCAAGAAAAGAATAACTGATACATTGGGAGACTCTTTGAGATCTGTGTAACTGATAAAACCATTGCCTTCAAGTTGATTCTGACCCATAGTGACCTTGCCTGGGGTTTCTTTCTTTTGTTTTTTTATTATTAATTTTAATAGACAC
>NW_006400057.1:2096851-2147710 GCF_000299155.1 Elephantulus edwardii
ACAGCTTCTCTATCCATTCGTTTGTTGATGGGCCCTTAGGTTGCTTCCAGTTCTTTGCTATTGTAAACAAAGCTGCGATAAACATGGGTGTGCATATATCTGCTTGGATGGTAGACATGGTCTCTCTGGGGTATATTCCCAGTAATGGGATTGCTGGGTCAAATGGCATCACTATTTGCAATTTTTTGAGAAAGCGCCACACCGCCTTCCACAATAGTTACACCATCTTACATTCCCACCAACTTGCCTGGGGTTTCTAAGGCTACAAATCTTTACAAAAAAGAGATTTCTTCTATGGAGATGTTTGTAGTCCGGCATTATGTGCACTATGGCATGAGGGTCTCTTCTATATCCGACAAGGGTTTAATGGTAAAGTATATAAAGAACTCAGTAGCAATCCAATAAAAGGGTTAAAGGAGTGAGTATTTCTCAGGTAATAACAATTTTCGTTTTCAACAATTTTTTAAATAATTATGTTCTGCAAATAAGGTTTTCTGACTTGAACAAGCTTACAGTAAAGTCAGGTGATGACAATCTGTATGAAAAGGGCTCCCATAAAGGGTAGGAATGAACAATTCTCTGGATTCTCGGGATGGGACTTTTTGAAAAGCTCCACACTGTTGTACCCCTTCCAGTGGGTCTGAGGCAGCTGTTGTTCGTTGTTACACACTGTGGAGGGGAAACCCACCCGTAACTAACACTCCAGCGGGTTTTCAGAGGCAGTTAGTTAATCGCATGGAAGGAGATTGCCCAGCCTTCTCCTGCGGAGCAGCTGGTGGCCTAGAACCACTTGCCTTCTGGATTGCAACGCAGCCACTAGGCTCCCAGAGCTTCCTATGAGGCTGCTGGTTTTCAAAAATACAGTGGTTGTGAAATTGTGGATTATTAAGGCTTACTGCGGATCTAGTAATTCCAAAAATTTTGAGAGTCAATTCTGACAATTTCTCCCTCTTACTTTTATAGCGGAGTGGCTTATCAGAAGTCTGTATTCTACAATTCCAATATCTTGTGTCATATAATATGTGGCCATCATGCAATACTCGGTGATCATGAACAGTTTGTCTGCAGACACTTAAGTTTCTCCTGTTGCAAAATAGAATTCTTATTAGAGATAAGGAACCCCAGTAACTGTGTGTGAGGCCCCTCAAGAAGTAAACGTATGCTCACTCATTTTCAAAAGAAACTACCCTACAATTTTGAGGTTGCTGTACATTCTTGTAAAGTCAGCTCCTCTCCTTTCTGCTCCATTCTAGTTTATCTTTTTAAGGGTAGAAAGTGGGAAACTGATTAGGTTTGGAGAAACGAGATACAGTCCTGTGATTCGTCTATGTTGCATTCAGGAGGAAACTCTTATCTTGTTTTTCAATGTTAGCTTGAGATTTCTCAGGGAGTTGACCAGCATTCTCTCTAATACACTAAGGAAGAGAACAAACAAAATGCAAACAACCGAACCTCTAGTCAATGCCAACTCAGCATGAACCAATGGGACAGAGAACTGCTCCACAGGATCTCCATGCCTATAATCTTTATGAAAGCAGACCACCATGCTTTTCTCCCACAGAGCAGTGGATAATGTTCAAGTCATTGACCTATTGACCTTTTGGTTAATAGTCAAGCACTTAACTGCTGCACCACTAGAGTTAGACTATCTATTAGCCCTACTATGGGGATATATCTCTAAACTGAGTCTGTTAATGAGGTAAGCCAGGCAAACACATTGAAGCAAGCTGTGAAGGCTGCTCTTGGTATATAAAGTTCTATGTCAAAATTACAGTGTAACCTTGACCTTTACAGGTTGAAGTTTTAAGAAGACCCTTTACCTATTTTTAAAAACCTACTGATTTATTAGATTGCCCTGCTTTGCTCCCATGAACAGTCTCCTACTTTCCTCATTAGGCACGTATGCTCAAGGATTTGTACATTGCTGCATGACTCAGTGTAACAGATCTGTTTGATCCTTTCGGAGGACAAAACTTAAGTGCTAGAGAAACGAGGAATTTATGATTCTCTTATGGAATTGTTAAACAATAGCAGGTCCATTTTCTACTGACTTCTTTCGAAGTCACAAAGACTTCCAAGAGGTTTGTGTTTTTTTTCTTTTTCAAAGAAATGGTCTGAATATGTATTTGTTTGTATTCTCTAAAATCTTTTTTTCATAACAGTTCCTCCTGGGACTATACAATGAACAAGTGATTCTTCCATAGATTTTTTTCTTTAGCTTGATTTATTCATGTAGCATCTAAACGTGAGATGATTGCAAAGTCTCAGGTTCCACCAGAAGAAATTCTAACAATGGGTGTATCAAAGTCCCAGTAACATTGCATGGAAGAGTCCAAAGTAACAAATTACCACATCACTTTATCATTCAAAGTTTAGGATTATTAACAATTTGATACACAGATACCTAAGCTATCTTAAAATAATGATCACTTTTTTCATTTAATTACTTCAATAGTTTTATGATTATGGGATGGCTTTTAAAACTCCCTAAGAGTCTGATATTTTTCTAAAGAAAAAGAAATTCTTCATTTTTCTGATTTTAAATTACACTTAAAATGTGGATAAAGTAATGGACTCAGTAAGAAACAAAAGCCCTGAAGAGCAGAGATTATTATCCTCATTTTACAATGAGTCTGAAGAATTAAGAGCCATTCACATGGCACATAGCTGATGTTTTAATTAAGGTCTTCTCATCCATAAACTTCACTCAGGTGAGACATGATTTGTAATCAGGTGGCCTAAGGGCATGAAGCTGCACTGCAATCCCAAAGGCACACAATTTAAGGTCACCAGCTACTCTGTGGAAGAAGGATGGGCAATCTCATCCCGTAAGATTCACTGCCACTGAAAACCTGCTGGAGGGTCGGCTATGGGTTGGTTCTGACTCTATGGTACACAACAACAATGTTGGTTTAATGCGATTAAAACCCATTGCTGACTCATGACACTTGTCCTGTTGCAGAGAAAAGCTTCTCTTTATAAAATTTTCTTAGATTTAATCTTTACAAACACAGATTGTCAAGCTTTTCTTCCACGGTGCCATTGGATAGGTTCAAACAACCAATTTCTCAGTTAGGCTGGCCACCCAATAGGATTTAGTAAGATTCTCTCTGTCCTTCATTGCTATCTCCTTAGAACTGATACACAGCTGACCCTCCATCGAGTTTCAAAGACTGTGAATCACACAGGAGGAGATTGCCTGTCGCTCTCGTGCAGAACTGCTGGTGGATTTGGACGGTCAGTGACATAGTCTTTGGGTCAGCAACTTCCTATGGACTATCCTCCCTGAGTCCATTTAATCCTTTAATGAGATTAAATAGATTCAAGAAATGTTGGCAAGATTAAATATGCTGACAAGATTAAATATATTGACATTGCTAACATTAGTGTTGCTGATACGAATGTCAATTAAAATTAAGGAGAACATAGATTTCTAAAGGGAGCCTGAGACATTGGAAAGCAAAAGGACTTTATCTTAGTGGGTTCTCCTCCAAAGGCCACATCTGCTAGAGGTATGGCAATTTACCGATGTTCTGGATCCTTGCCAGGGCAATCCTATATTTGAGGGTTGTGATGAGGATCCATCTCTCGTCAAGCAGACACTGCAGATTGTAGTGCTTGCAGCTCTGGATGTCACATGCTTAGAGGTCAGAAAACCAGCTTGGAAGCAAGTCTTCAGTCACTTAATCACAGAGACTCTCAGGATGTCACCTGAGATTTCACACTGTCTTCCCTGTGACCTAGAACACTACAAAAACAGTGTTTGAGCTTTGTCAAAACACAGAGCTTCTTCCACACTAAAAAGCTACTAAACCCTGAGAATGACCCAGTATTCTCCCTTGATCTTCATTGGTTAAAACAAGCAAGAGAAATTCTTGTGTGGCTCAGAATACACCTTCAAATCCAAATGAAGTACTTAGCAGCTCTTTCTCTCTCTTTCTTCTTCAAATATATTCCTTAGAGGCTCAGATCATTTCAGATCACAGTCCACAAAAGGATCTTTAGGGAGTTCTCCCTGCAGATTCTGCTCCCTATGAACTTAAAGGGAGCTCTGGTGGTTCAAGGATAAGGAATTGTGTTGCCAATGCAAAGGTGCACTGTTTGAATCCACCAGCTGGTCCACGGGAGAGTGATGGGCAATCTCCTCCCCTGTGATTGACTCTCCCTGAAAATCCTCATGAGAGTCAATTACAGGTGAGTTCTGACTCCATGGTGCACAGCAACATGAGCTTAAAAGTGAATGTTATATGGGCATTAGGGGGAAACTAAGAAAAGAGGGGATAAATAATGTACATGGCATTGAAACAGACAAGGGAGAGAACTGTGTAAAAGGAATACATGATTAGGTGTTATTGATCACAAGAGTCCAGAATAAGAGCTGCATAGTAAAGTGGGTGGGGGACTATATAACAATGAAAAATCTTTTTTTCCAAAGTAAAAAGTGAACTTGCAGGGGAGGGGTGACAGGGACGAAAATGTGCGACAATGAATGAATGGAAAGCCAAGTTCTTGATAAACTTTCATTAAAATCTAAAAAATAAAATAAAATAAAGGGTTGCTATGAGTCAGAATCAATTTGATTGCCCCTAAAAGTAAAGATAAATTAAATGGTTTTATTAAATGAGCTGAATTTTAACTTCTTGCTTCTAAGGGAGCATTTTTCTAGACTCAGAAATAGACAATTCAAGAATAAAAAGCATCACATAGTGACTAATCTTGGATAATTCAATAATAGGTAAAATATCAGGAGTGCAGAAAGCAATAAACCATCTTCTTTTTGTTACTCATAAAAAAAAAACAAACAAAAACCAACAAACCCAACAACCAAAAAACACCCAAAACCAAAAAACCCAAACCCTTCAAAGTCACTGCTATTGAATGAATTCTGACTTATAAAGACCTCAGCTGAGTTTCCAAGGCTGTAAGTCTTAAGGGGAAGAGACTTCTGTGTTTCCCCCTCTGACCTGCTGAGACATGGAAACTGCTGGAGATGCACAGCCCTTGGGTTGCAGTGCAGCATACTGGGCACTAGGTCCCCAGAGTTTTCCAGTCCTTTGTCAAGACACAGGATTCAAATATTTAGTCTCAAGAAAAACCACTCATTTTGGTTTTCTTCTATATTTACACTTTGATACATTTACTAAAATATTCTAAGGTAATTATATTTCATTTTATTATTGTCATGCTAAAACATTAAAAAGCAAACCATTAAAAAAAAAAGATGAATGTTAGAATCCAGAATCCATGCAGACTTTTCCTGGAGAATTTCACCTCATTCTTTGAGGCTCTGATGCAAATTTGGTTCTCCATTCAGCTATACTTTTCTTTCACTCGTTTTATTTTCTTTACTTGTAAAATGAAGGAATTGAACAAAGTAATCAAACTCTAGATTTTTCCTTCTAGTCAGAAAATATACAAATGATTTCTTGGAAAACAACTTCCCTCTTTCACTGAAGTTCCATCACTCATGCCCAACTCAAGGTTGGATGAGTCTGACTGGGGGTAGGAGAGGACTGGCAAGAGAGGGAGTGGCCGGGGAGGTGAGAATAAAACTGTAAGTTGAGCAAAGCCCAGGCTGTATTTTCTGTCTGCTCTGAATATGGGGATTTCCTAGCCTTCAGAGACACCCTTAGTCTTTTTTCACTTGTTACTCTATTATGGAAAACAATCAACATCATAAACAATGATGTGCCAAGGTTATTTGGAAAAAAAAAGGTTTCATAAAATGACTGTGATTCCCTTTTGCTTGTACTTAGGTGCAGACAAAAAACCAAAAAAAAAAAAAACCCCAAAAAAACAAAGCAAACAGAAAAGTCAATAAAAATTATCCTAAAACATTAGATTGTTATTTGTTGTTTATTTTTTAAATGCCTATAATCCCAATCAACATACTGCACTTGAAGATATTGAACTAACAGCTAATAGTTTTTGAAGGATATTTACAAAATGCTGAGAGAGGAAAGGATTGTTTACAGAACTTCTCTATTGCAGAAAGTTCTGTGACCACCTAAGTAGCCTGACTTTCTTTTATGAGCAAAGAACATGTTGAGTTTTTTGTTTTGTTTTGTTTTAGCACAAAAGAGAAGGCATTCCTTCTCCCTTGAGGTCCTGTGTGGGAGGGAAACAGTGTTAGCCAAGTGAATGTCTCACAATGAAATGCCTTCCTTACATGACCTGGGGAAGGACAAGTCAAGTAGCAACAAATGCATGGGAACAGATTCTATCTATAGCAAGGTCAGAGGACTGAGAAGACATGGATTGGAACAGGAGCCAGGGCTCCTCCTGTGTGCTGGGTGCCTACGATGTGCAAGGACTGTGTGGATCGCGAGGAATCAGTGGAGGAACAAAGCTAACAGGGTCATAGTGCTTGACAGAGCTCAGACTTCAGGAAAAAAAAAAAAGAGTCCCCTTCGAAGGAGTAGACTCAGGTTTTGATTTCCTGGTGATGTTGACCTGGGGATTTTCCAAGCTTCAGAATCAGTTGGTCTTAAAATCAAGAGCAATGAAGGAAAAGTGCAAGAGAGCCAGTAGGTCTTACAATCGTAACAAGTACAAGAAAGGAGTGCAAGGTTGAGCTCAATAGCCATCCTCAAGACTATAAAAGGCTTCATAGCAACCCTCAGGATTAGTAATAAGAATAGCGTGACAACAGCCTGGCACTTCCCATACAGTATCTTAAGCAAATGTTTAAAGGCTTAATGCTGCTATAGCAACTTGTGCTCCTAATTCAAAGGCTGCACATCACTGGTGGTTAGATGCGAAGTCTTTTCCCCCTTGAAATTTAGAGTCTCGAAAATTTGAAATCTAGAGTGATGATCCATTAATGAGATCGGTGGAGACGTCTGTTTACTAGCATGTTTTCATTTGCAAGAAGTCAGGATTTCAAGTTTGCTGAAGCCTTATTAGAGTGCCTGCGGTGGGGGGGGGGGTGCCAGTGATTAGCACACTGGACACCTAACCAAAAGATAGGAACAACCGCTTGGTAGTCTCTGTTCACTAAATCGGTTGTGGAAAACCTTGTGAAGCACAAGTTCACTATGATGCCCAAGGGATTACTTGTTGCTGAGTTAGAATTAACTCAGTAGCAACTTGCTTTATGTGGTAATATCTTAGTAATCGTGTTCTAAAATATAGCAATTAATTAGGTATGTGATAGCTTTGGTGGCCTAGTGGTGAGAAGCTGTGCTGCAATTCTGAAGGCACGTGGTTCAAATCCATCAGCTGCTCCAAGAGAGTAAGATGGGCAATCTCCTCCTATGTGATAAACTGCCTCTGAAAAGCTGCTGGACGGTAAGCCAGGAATTGGTTCCGACTCAATGGTACACAACAGCAACATCTTATATCATAATAATTATGGAGTTGTTTTACAGGTAGTGAGATTAAGTTTGTCCTCTTTTTATATTGCCCAGCTAGGTGAATGGTTGGCATCAAGAGGCAACATCAAGTCATGGAGCATAGAGTCAGAGACTCGAGGTCCTAGCACCACTGTTCCTGGGTGAGAGAGCTGGGGAGTGACACTGATTTGCCTCAGTATCAGACTCAGGAATTTTATTTCCTTTTCAGCTCTCCCTCCATATAATTTCTCAGACAAGACATCATACCAGTGGGTTGGAGTTTGAAGTCTGTGTAACTTTACAAACCACTAGGTCGCAAGCCAGACACAAGTATTTCAAATCTCCACTGGATATGGATTTTCCTGGACTACTAGCAAAAGGTGACTGGGTAGATAAGCAAAGATTTATTTTAGGAGGCCTAAAAGTAAAAGTTTATGTGCCACTAGGACATTAGTTCAGTTAAACCAATGCTTAAACATTCAGTCAATTCAATGAGAAATTAAGTTTTGAGTTTGTATTAATATACATGAATTTCTTGTCACCAATACAATTTCCCATTCTCTACAAAACATTTTAATAGCAGGGAGAACAATATTAAATTAGAAACAAATAAAAAACAATTCTGGCAAGCTTACTTTAAACATTGATTTCTTTCCAAAATTTGACCAGAACAAAAGACAATTTTAAGACCATGTGAATATTCCAGCGGCATGAATGGGTAAAGTACAAAGTGGGGGCAGATGGAATAAATGGTATGAAAGAGTTTATGATTCATGTTGATAAAAATAGTTGTTCTTTAAACCAAAAGCTTTCAGTAACTCCTAAAATAAGTCATTGTCTAAGGAAACTTCAACAGTGTAGAAATCTTTTCTTTGCCTCTTACAATGATAAATATTTTTTGTTTTTAGAGTGAGTTTTATACAAACAAATTTGTCATTAGGCAACTAGCATATTTTGGGTTTTACCAAACTACCTTTTAAAAGATATTTTAATTGGGTGGACAAGGTAGGCGGTAATGTCGTTTTGTACCATCAAGTCACCTGTGACCCTTTTGTACATTCCCTCTGAACCTTGCCCTGTCCTGAGCCAATTTCATCATCTCCAACAGACCTAAGCCCATTGCTCCAGTCACTGAGACAATCCATCTCATTCTGGGTCTTCCTCTTCTTTGCTGTTCCTCAACCCTTCCAAGCATGATATCCTTCTCCAAGAACTGCTCCCTCCTGGCCATGTGCCCAAAGTATGTGAGCTTCAAAATTCCTGCTTCCAAGGAGCAGCTTGGTTTTATCCTCTCCAGGAAAAACCTCTTTGTTCTGCAGACCACAAAATGTTTGACACTTCTCCAGCACAATTCAAAGGCATCGATCCTTCTATCATTGTCCAGCTCTCTGATGCATAGTAAGAAATTGTGAAGACCATGGACTGTATCAGGTGCACTTTAGTCTCTAAGCTGACATCATTGCTCTTCAGTACTCTAGAGAGATCCCTGAGACAGAAGTACAGAAGTTCGTTAATCTGTCCTTCATAATTTTTGATCTATAAAGTCTATGAGCAGGCCTCGCAGATCTCGAATATGCAATCTGTGGGCATGTTTCTCCAGCTGACTCCTCTCTCTCTGTCTCTCTCTCTCTCCCTTTCTCATTACCATTTGGCAGCCCTTTGACTAGCAAAGCTTCCTTCTCCTTTCTTTTCTTAATGAAATAAGAAAAGATTATCAACATTTCATATGCACTGAGTTATTGTTGTTGTTATTCTTGGTTGCTGGTGAGTTGACCTCGGTTAATAGAGACATTGTGTACATAGATCAAAACGTTGCCAGATCCTGCATGCCCCTCACAGTCTCTGCTGAGTTTAAACCTGTGGTGGTAGTCATTGTGTGAACCTTCTTCCTCTGCTTCACCAAGCTTCCACCTTTCCAAGCATAATGTCCCCTTCTACGGAATGGCTCTCCTGATGATATGCCTAAAATATGTGAGACAACAGCTCGCAAGTTTTGTTTTTAAGGACACTCTGGATGCATTTCCTCCAGCATAGTTTTGTTCTTTTGACAATTCATGGTATAGTCAATAACCAGCACCACAATTAAAAGGCATCAATTCTTTGGTCTCCTTTATTCATTGTGCAACTTTTACAACCATATGAACCAATTGTCAATGCCATTCATGCGTCGGATCAGGTACGCTTTCATCTTTAAACTGACATCCTTTCTCTTTAGCAATTTAAAGAGGTATTTAACAGCAGTTTTGCCCAATGTAATACATCTTCTGGTTTTTTGACTATTGCTCCCAAGGATGTTGATTGTGGATCCAAGACAAAAGAGATCTTTAACAGCTTCAATCTTTCTTTCTTCCATTTAACATTATGTTGTCTATTGGTCCAGTTATGAGGCTCTTTGTTTTCTTGATATTCAATCCATATTAAAGGCTATAGTTTTTTATCTTCTTCAGTAAGTGCTTCAAGTCTCCTTCACTTCCTGCACACAAGGTTATGTCATCCCCATAACTCAGGTGGTTGATGAGTTTTCTTCCATTCCTGATGCCACAATCTTCTTCACATAGTCCGTATCCTCAGATTATTTGCTCAGCATACAGGCTGCGTAGGTATGGTGAAAGGATACAATCTTGTTACACACATTTTTTTACATTTTAAACCATGTAGTAGTCTATTGGCTTATTTAAACAACTTCTTTCTGGTTCACATATAAGTTCTGCATGAGCACAATTAAGTGTGCTAGAATTTCCATTCTTTTCAATGTCATTCATAATTTTTTTATAATCCACACAGTTAAATGTCTTTGAATAGTCAATGGCCTGAATCAGAGTTAGGATTTGATAGGAAAAAGGAGGAAGGGATAGTGTGCATTACAGGGAAAAATCAAATGTCCATCTTGAGGATGGGGTTTGGGAGAATGAACAGTTTTAGAGGTTAAACAGGAGGAGTTTGGCCATACTCATCTCACCACTGTTATATTTGCAAAAGGAGTGTGGCATCAGGTTTGGACTGAGAGTCATCAATAACCTGCACTATACAGATGACACAACCTTGCTTGCTTAAAAGAGGAGGACTTGAAGAACTTGTTGCAGATCAAGGAATGAAGCCGTTGGTATGGATTGCATTTCAATGTCAAGAAAACAAAGATTCTTACCACTGGACCAATAGACAACATCCTGATGGATGGAGAGGAGATTGAAGCGCCATCTTACTTGGATGCCCAATTAACACCTTTGGTACTAGCAGTCAGGAAATAAGGAGACATTTCACTGGGGATATCTGCAGTTAGGGACCTCTCCAAAAATATTGAGGAGTAGTGATGTCAGTCTTTCCAATCACTTGCTATGCATCTGAGAACTAGATACTAGACAATGAATAATGATGACGAAAAAGAATTAATGCCTGTGAGCTGTGGTGTTGGAGAAGAGAACCAAGCAGTCCATGGACAGCTAAGAGAGCAAACATATATGTCTTTGAGAGAGTGCAGCCAGAGGCAAGAAATGATAAGGCTTCATCTTTACATACTTTAGACATGTTGCTAGGAGGGGCTATTCCTTAGAGAAGTACATGATTCTGGGAAGGAAGGAGGGTCAGCGCAGGAGAGGAAGACCCTCAACCAAGTAGATTGATGTAGTGACTGCTGCAATGGACTCCCATCTATCAGGTAATGTGAGGATGGCACAGGTTAGTACAAGGTTCAGATCTTCTGTTCATAGGGTCACTGTGAGTCATACTCTACTCTATGGCACCTAACAACAGCAGTTCATACTAATGATGCTTGAGTTGAAGGAAAACTTAGGTATACTCCCTCACACCTGATTGGTTCAATCCCATTTTAAAAATCAAGTAACAGGAAAAAAATAATTGGCAAGAAATGGAGATACCAGAGAAGAAGTGACCTTGAAGGATAAAGGATGATAAGGAAAGCACTTTACAATGACTCTAAGTATTTGAGTGACCATATCTTCCAAAAAGATGAAGTGATGCCATCATGAGATGCAGAGGCTTCATTTACGAGTCCCCTGATTTCTTCCCCAGGCCACTCATACCAGTAATAAATACATACCAGATAGCCCCAACATAGAAAGTGGTGGGCTGTTGCATGCAGAACCAGACCTATGGGACTCCCCATGAAAAATGCTCTGTTCCTTAGCACCTGTAACACTCTCCCAATGTGACTGTTTCTCTTAGAGTCAGAGGCATCTGGTTTTGAGTTTACTCTTCAGAGACAGAATCAGGATTACAGCATGTAGTGTTTTCTGCTCATTTCCTGCTGTACAGTGTTTCAGATTTCAGTGATGGCTCTTGTATACTCCTACTTCAAATGGCGAATCTACTTACCCTGTGCAAATGACTAGGGTATAGATTATTATCATGAGTAGACTAAAGGGCAGTTAAGGAAACAGAACGTTCTCTAAGTGTTGTTTTGTCTGCTTGTTGATAGGATGATCACATAGAATCATTCTCTGAAGACTTGAGGAGATAGAAATCCATTATTTAGACTACTACACGGGTCATCAGTGGGTCTTGGGTTTGGAGATTTGGTCTGCCTGTGAGCTGTGAGCATCCAGGCAAATTGCTGAAACAGGCAAACAAGCCAAACAACCAGGTGGCCATTTCCAGGATGACTACACACCTTTCTGTCAGGAATTCATTAACTTTGCTGAACACAAAACTGAATCAGTTCCCGCTTCATGTTCTGCCTCCCAGAACACTGTGTCTGAAAGCCATAACCTTCTCTTGAAGAAATGTGATACACTAATATCCCCTTTAGCAAGATACGATTTTAACAGAAGACTATCCACCTGTTTCAGATTGTATGATGCTGGCTAGTCCAGTTGCTTGCAGAGCTTAACTATTCCACTTTGTTAAGTAGCATGATTACCAAATTAATACTCTTTCCTGTCGATTTGAACATAAATGATTGCTAAGGAATCTGCTAAAATTCTGCTCTCTGACTGTATTCCTATTTAGCATGAAAGACCCAAATTTTCTTTCATCTGGACCAATTGGTAAAATGGTGGAAATTTAAGCAGACTGGAGCATTTTTCTTTATCACCAACTTCTGCTTTTATGGGATTTTACAATATTGAATTACTTCAGTTTCAACCCTATTCCATAAAAATGAAGCTTTGTTGTAATAAGGGACTGGATTAGTTTGTGTCAAGAGTTTCTATTATTAACTATGAAGGCTAGAAAACTGAGTACATATTTTGAAAGACCATTCTTTTACCATTCCATAAATATCATTGTTTATAGATAATAGTACTTACTATAGTTTATTAACAACCTCGGAAACAGCAGTCAAAAAAATCAAAAGGCATTGCTGAGGAAGTCTGCTGTCAGGGAACTTTCCAAAGTACTGAAGAGCAATGGTGTCAGTTTGATGACTAAGGTGTACCTGATTCAGGCCATGGCCTTTTCAATCACCTGGTATGCATCTGAGGGCTGGATAATGAATAAGGATGACAGAAGAGAAAAAAAAAAATCAATGCCTTTGAGTTATGGTGCTGAAGAAAAGTACTGAATACCTCATGAACTGCCAAAGGAAAAAACAGATACGTCTTGGAGAACATGTAGCCGGAATACTCTTTGGAGGCAAGAATAGTGAATCTTTGTCTCACATTCTTTAGACATGCTGCTAAAAGGGAGTATTCCTTGGACAATGACATCATGCTTGGAAAGGTGGAAGGTCAGCAAAAGATAAGAAGGCCTTCAATGAAATGGATTTACACAGTAAGAGCAGCAATGAACTCAAGTATGTCAGAGATAATGAGGATGGCACAGGTGAAGACAGGGTTCAGATCTGTCATTCAAAGGGTCACTGTGAGTCATACTTGACTCTATGGCATATAACAAGAATATAGTATGTGTGTGTTTAATGACTTTCTCTCATGTTCGATACATCTCTATCTCCAGGCTGAGAGGGAATATCTTCTGGAAACTGGTAATAGTACAGAGGAGAGAAAATCAAGTAGATGGTAAAAACACACTTTTTGGGTAGAATGCTAGCCATTTTCTTTTCATTAAACCCCAACTTTAGTTGTTTCTGTTCATCAAAATATTACTCATAATAGAAAAAAAATGGAAACAACCTAAGTGATCATCAAAGAATGAATGGATAAACACACTATGGTGCATGCACACGCAACAGAATGCTGTAAAACATTAGAGGATAATTGATAAATAAGCATGAATGAACCCAGAAGACACAATGCTAAATTAGTGAATCATAAAGGGTCAAATATTGTATGAGACTACCATTATAAAAAGTTAAGAAAAGTCAAATATGACTCATAGCGACCTTGTGAAGAAAAGATCTAAACCCTGTTCTAACCTGTGTCATCCTCACACTTTCTGACACACAAGAACCCATTGCAGCAGTCACTGTGTTAATCCACCTGGTTGAGGGTCTCCCTCTGGACCAGGTGTACCTTAGTCTCTAGATTGATTATCATTGCTCCTCAGTACTCTAATTTAATTTGTCTTTTGATTTCCAGACTGCTGGTGCCAAGAGTGTTGATTGTAGAGCCAAGCAAGCTGTAATTTTAACAATCTCCATCCATCATGGGGCTGCCAATTGACCTAGTGGTGAGAATCTTTGTCTTCTTGATGTTGAGCTTCACTGTGTATTGAAGACTACAGTCCTTGACCTTCTGCAGTAGGAAGTGAGATAAAAACTGGATAGATTATGTATACTGAATTGAAACAGATGAGGGAGAGAACAGTTTAAAAGTGATATATGATAGCATATTATGATTATCACAGGAATCCAGAATTAAGGTTGCATAGTGGAGTGCATTTGGGGTGGGGGCAGGCACAGAGTTGGGGTCAGGGGGATTGTATACCAACGAAGAAGTTTATCTTTTGCTTTCAAAGAAAGAAGAGAACTGGGAGGTGTGGGGGTAAAAAAGTGCAACTTTGAATGAATGAAAATCCAAAATCTCTGTAAATGTTCATTAAAATTAATAAAATAAAATTTTAAAACAATTATTCCAAAGAATTTTACTTTCTTCTGTTTCCCCCCATGAGCCTTCATTACTTACTTTGCTACTGATAAATTTGAATTTTGATAGCACATGGACAAAATTTCTTGCTTTGTGTGTGGTGTTTTGGTTTTTTGTTTTTTTTATTGTGAACCTGGTCTAACACATCTTGGCTGGTCATTGTGTTCCCATAAAGAAAGGTTAACATTTGGCCCAGGTTTCTCTCTACACTGAGTGAGAAGGAAAGACTGGGAGAAGATTTTCTAGTGCCAGAATTTTCCAGCATCCAGAGATGATCTAGCAATAAGCCAATAAAAGCTGGCAGCAGGAAGGCGATGGTATAGACTGGAAGGTAATTATCTGGACAAGCCCTCAGGGAAGAACATCAGAAGAATCATTCATCTTCAAAATAATCTCAAAGTTCTTAGAGGTTAAATGATAACTCCCCTTTAAATTTTGTTTTTTACAAGGAACTCATGCAATATTATTCAAAATGGGTGACCCTGGAAGACATTATGCTGAGTGAAGTATCTCAGTCACAAAAGGACAAATACTGCATGGTGCCACTGTTGTAAAACAGTACTCAGGGGGGACACTGAGAAAGATGGGTTCAATAATGTATACTGCATTGAAACAGATGAGGGAGAAAACTGCTTAAAAGGGATATGTGATTAGGTATTTTTGTCATGACAGGAGTCCAGAGCTAAGGCTACCTGGTGGAGGAGGGATTGTAAAACAATGAAGGATTTTTTTTTTACTTTTACAAGATGGTAGTGTACTAGGGGGGAGAGTTGGGAGAGGAGAAAAGTGCAACAATGAATGAATGGAAATCCAGTCTCTGTAAATTTTCATTGAAATTGATAATAAAAGAAAAAAGAAATTTTGTTTTTTAAATCTTTATGGATATAATCCCATTTGGAAATAGGTATTCCTTTGGTAAATTAATGAGGCCATATAACTCTCAGTTATGTTTTAAACCAATCGCATTTTGAGTTATAAAAGAGCAGATCAACATAGAGTAAGTGAGCACAAATGGAGAAATATAGATATAGAGATAGAGATAGATACATTGAGATATATATTGAGATATAGATAGATTAGATAGATAGATAAATAGATAGATAGATGATCGATAGTTAGATAGATAGATAGATAGATAGATAGATAGATAGATAGATAGATAGATAGATCTCATGTGCAATTTGTCAAGGAAGTTAAGCATAGATGCTGAAAAGAAATATTTTCCCACAGACTAAAAGGAGAGAGCCTTTGGCTTCAATTAGGCTACTCATCTCATAAACTTTGAGAAAATAAATTTGTATTTATAAAAGTTACTCACTTGTGACATTTTTGTTACAGTAGACTAAGAAACTAATACTTAGTATTGACTTTAAAAAATTCTAGTAAAAAGTTTCTCAGTTAAGCATTTAAATCACATAGAAAGAATATTATACTCTCGGTTTAATTAGAAACATGGTTCTCAATATTATAAGGCGGAGAGAGGTACTTTTAAAAACTACACATTATCCCTACCTGTCAACTCAGAATCTTTGCTTATGCAGAGAAATAGGACTGATGGGAGGGTACTGTGTGCCTGATGAGGAGAAGTAAGAAAATGTCAAGAACCATTACAATCTGTATAATGTTAATGCACATGGGTACAAATACATGTGTATATAGAAATTATTTGTGTGTTATATGTATGTATGCATCTATATGTATGTGCATATAAACATGCTTACATTTATATATGTGGTTTTATGTATTTGTGTATATGTGTGTGTATTTGACTCATGAGAAACATTTTCCCAGCCCTCAGAATTTCCTGCAGTATGAACAGTATTAGGACATCCAACTTTTTAATTTAGATTTGAGATTTTAAACTTAATGTGACATACTAATGAAAGCAATGTGTGGTATTGACTCAAGTCCTAGTTTTCTTCAGAGTAGTGGAAGATTCATTGGTGGATAAAACAGAAGGATATACAAAACCCTGAAGGAAAGGAGACCAAAACCGAAAATGAAGCAGAAACAAAAAAGACACTAATTGATAAGAGTTGTTTAAGCTTGGTAGGCAGATGATGTACTTAGGGGGAACATTAAAGGCAAATTCTATGAAGGCAAAAGAGTTGTATATCTCAAGGCTCTAGAGGAAAGCACTAATCTGGAGGAATGATGGAACCCTTCCTATAGGATGCCAACGAGTGTTCTATGCTCTCTGCCCAGGATTGAGAGTGCTACTCTTGTGTTTAAAAATGCTGAGCCACTTGATGGAAGCTTTACTCATTGCTACTAAGTCAAAACGGACTCATAGCTGACCCTCCAGTGGAGTTTTGGAGGCTGAAAAATCACACAGGAGGAGATTGCCTATCTTTCATCTACAGAGCTGATGATGGGTTCAAACATCCAGAGAAGGTCCATTGTTGGGTTAGCAGCACAACTCTCTATGAACTATGTCACTATGTCACCCAAGCTCCCTTAAATTGCAAGAGAGGAGATTGCCTACTTTCTCCTGAAGAGTGAGAGGATTCAAATCACAAGAGAGACATGGCGTTTAGGGTTAGCAGTGCAACCTCTATGGACTAGGCCACCAGAGCCCCTCATGGCACTGTGCTGGTATTCTCCATGAGGGGTTAATTCAAGTGAATTTAGAAGCATCAGCAATGTTTATTTGATTTTAGAACGGAAATCAGACATTCTTCTGTTGAAACAAAATGCTGTGACGTCCCTAAAGAGTCCTCTGCATTTTATATCAAGTTGAGAATATATTCCTAAGGAAAACTGGAGTACAAAGGATTTACGAGGGTGTTACCTGTCTTGAGATGTACTAGTTACTGAATGTTCATTTTGTGCTGCACCAGGTACATCATAAATAATGTTGAATGGATGATACTAGATAGTGTTTACTACCACTTTACTGATGGAGAAACTGAGGCTTAGAGAGGTGAACTTGAGAGATGTCATATATCTTACCAATGTTGGAAACCAGCTTCCAACTAAATTCTTTCTGACTCATATATGTAATGTACAAGAGACTGAATGCAGAGTGCTTGGGGGAAATCAGATATAATAAAAAACTCTCTGCCTTAAGCCAGCTGATGAAAATAACTTTACTTTTCTCCCATTGGAGTCCCTGGCTTCCCCCAGTGACTGTCAATGTCCTCATCTATTTTCTCACGTTACTCATCTCTTTTCCCCACAAAATTCTGGTTGAAATTAGTGGGATCTTCATGCTTAAGAGCTTCTAATGGCACAGAGAACTGGGAATACTAATCCAATGTCCTGATCTTTTTTAAAAAGTCCAGACAGAAGAGAATATTGGCCCCAGCGGTCAAAACCCAGACAACTCCAGTTTTGATGGGACAGCTCCCAAAAAGTTCAGATGCTTCCCTGAACTTGTCCAAACCTTGGGCGGTCTCCTGCTTTTCCGGAGGGAGCATGCTTAGTGGATGATACACCAAGTTTGAAACACATGGAAAACGCCCTCCGTTGGGATTTCAGTGTGAGGTTAAATCACAATTGCACATGAGTCTTCTGTGCTATTTCTCCTCTGGAGAAGTATATGCAGGCTTTTTCCAGTTGAAAATAAAATATCAACCTCACCCAAATTACAAAAGCTATGTTGGGTGGATTTAGCCAACTTCTATGTTCTTCAATTGCTAAGCAGCTACCATGTGCCAGTTACTTCTACGTGTTTTGCTGCTGTTAGTTGTCATTGAGTTGGCTTGATCTTGTGTTAACTTTTTGTACAAAAGAATGTAACATCGTCCAGTGTCATTTTCATGATCGCTGCTAAGATTGAGTCAGTATTGTTGTAGCTATTGTGTAATACCTTCAAATCAAAGAGATTCATCTTCCAGCATTGCATTGGGTAATATTCTGTTGTAATCCATAGGGTTTTTTCATTTGTTAAGTTAGAGGTAATAAATGGTGACCAATGTGCTTTACCAATGTTAACTCATTTAAGTTTAGCAACCAACCTGCAAGGTAGCTGTTAGCTCCATTCAACAGAGAAGGAAACTGAGTCCTAGTTCAATCAGGTAAAGTGACTAAAGTCACATAACCTCTAGGTAGTTGGTTGGGGGTTGAATAGACTCTGTTCATCTTCAAACCTTGTGCACTTAACTATGATGTCTTCTGACCAGTCCACAAGGACATCTGCCAAGGTAACATTTGCGGGTGGCTGGACTTATATACCTCAGTTTAATTTCCATTTGATATCTATCTCCTCTGCCTTATTCCAGAAGCAACTCTAGAAGCAATGAGAGTGGCAAGGGCCTCTGGTTCTCGAATAGCACACATGGGTGACATGACCAGACTTGTGGGTCCCTGGGTTCAGATCAAATAGTAGAAGTAAATGAGCTCCCAAGAAAAGCAAACCAACAACAGGGTAGAACTTCCAACAAAGTCATCAGTAAAAGTTTAACAAGATACACTAGGATTGAAATCCACAGATGATCTTGGAATTCAGAAATAAATAGTGGGGTAAAACGATGTGTGAGCTAATTCCACAAATAAGACAACCTCATAGAATCATTAAAGTCTCCATAACTTGGGGTCTGACTGCAAACGTGATCCTTTTATTGAACTAATTTAAAATCAACTATTTACTTTGGAATCTCTCTTCCCAATGACTTGCTCTAATCAAAATGCTTTGAGGAGAACCACAAAAGGAATAAAAATACGATGGGAAGCCTGAGGGCAATATCTTGGTTTAAGACAACTGTGAGCATAACCTTTCCTCTCTAGCCATGCCCTAAATGCTCTTAGAAGGAATAAGGCAAATTATTTTAAGGTCTTGTTTGGAAGTAGCATCCTGGGGTTTTCAGTAGATCTGAGAGGAATTGTGATAACATTAACAGCTAAATAATTGGCTGCTAGGTGAACAGTCCATCAGTAGCTCCAAAGAGAGATGGGGTGGGGGGTGGGGGGAGGGAATCCAGCATTCTGTTTCTGTAAAGAATGCATCCTAGGAAGCTCTTTGGACACATCTATTCTACTGTCTAAGGTCACTGGAGGTCAGAGTCTGCTCCATGGCACAGCAACAGCAAAGTGTCTCTCATCACCTTTGTTGTTTTTAGGTGCTGTGCAGTTGAGTATGACTCATAGTAACCTCACAAAAACAGCAGATCTGAACCCTGAACCTTGTCCTATACTGTGCCATCCTCATCATTTCTGACACACTTGACCCTTTGCAGCACTCACTGTGTCAGTGTATCTCATTGAGAATCTTCCTCTCTTCCACTGACCTTCCACCTTTCCAAGCATGATGCCCCTCTCCAAGGAATGGCCTCTTCTAGCAACATGACCAAACAACAACCTCACCCTTAGAAAAATGTAATTCCAACAAAATGCCCGTTTTCCACCTCTAATCAATAATGAGCAATCTCCTCCTGGGTGATAAACTGCCTCTGAGAACCCACTGGAGAGTCAGCTATGGGTCAGTAGGTTCTGACTTGATGACACACAACAACAATCAAGGAATAGCTTTGCTCTGGTCACATAATGCATAGTGTGAGTGTAACCAAAAAGTCAGCTGTTCAAAACCAACAACTGTTGTGAAGGAGGAAGGCAGTCAGTGCCCTCCAATAAAGATTCAAAGTCCTAGAGACTCGATGGAGGATTGCTGAGAGTCAAATTCAGCAACAACAGTGAGGTTGACTTTGAGTTGCTAATGAACATTTAACACCTGAAATCATATTTTTTTAAAGAGGCTTCTAAGGATGGCCAAAAGAATGCATATATCTGTGTTGGAAGAAGTGTAGCCAGAGTGCTCCTTTCAGGCGAAATGCCAAAGCTTCATCTCCCATATTTAGGGCATGCTGTCAGGAGAGGCCAGTCCCTGGAGAAAGGCATTATGTTTGGGAAAGTGAAGGGTCAGCAAAAAAGAAGACCCTTAGTAAGATTTATTCATGCAATGACCACAATAATAGGTTCAAGTACAGTGGCAATTATGAGAATGGCTTGGGACCTAGTTGTGCTTCATTCTGTCATGTGTGAGGCTCATAGGATATAGATGTGACTGAGCAACAATAACAAGCCTTAATTTAGAAGATCCTGGGGTCAGCTTCAATGCTGAGTTCAAACTATGCTTGTGAGGTTTATCTGCAACCAAGTCAATGTGTTTCCTTTCCATATCATGTCAACTACTAACAGGTAGATTTGTACACATTTGCTTTAGTTGGATAATACTTTGTTGAAACAACTAGCATTGATAGACAATGTTCTTTAATATATATTAATGTAGTATTGTAAATTAGGAATTTCTCAAGCAGAACTTGTTTTAAATCCTATCCAAGATCCTTGACCACCTTGAGGTTATGGACATGTTATTTATCTCTCTGACAACTGATGATGATACAGTGGTTTGTTAAAAACACAGCACAATAAAAGAAAGCTCACTGTCATTTAGTCAGAACTGACTCATAGCTGATCTTCTAGTGGGTTTTCTGAGGCTAAAATCACATGACATGGGAAGAGATTGCCCATATTTCTCTTGAGGTTCTGCTGGTGGATTAGAACCCACAGAGAGGCATCTTTGTGTTATCAGTGCAACTTACTACAGACTATACCACCAGAGCTCCCTTGGTTTGTAGAATGGATTAAATGGAAAAAAAGATTGAAATTGGCAAAGATTCCATTTGCCTTAGATCCATAATCAACACCCAAGGAAGCAACAGTCAGGAAATAAAAATACATGTGGCAATGGGAAAGCCTGTTGTCAGAGACCTCTCTAAAGAGTTAAAGAGCAAGGATATCAGTTTAAAGACTAAGGTACGCCTAATACAAGGCATGATACTGTCAATTGCTTCCTATGTATATGAAAGTTGAATAGTGGATCAGGAAGATGGAAGAAGAATTGAAACCTTTGAATTGTGATGTTAAATATAACAGGAACTATGTAAAGAGGAAATAAATCTATCATGGCAGAAGTGTAAGGAGAATGCTCCTCAGAGGCAAGAATGGTACACTTTATCTCACTTACTTTGGGCATGTTGTCAGAACGAGCCAGTCTTGACAAAAGACATCAAGGTCTTTTCCTTTTTATTACATGGGAAAAAAATATGGGGCCAGAAAAAGAGAGAATAATCCTTAATAAGATTAATTGGCTCAGTGACTATTATAATAGTTTTAAGTATATTTGAATTTAAGTATATTTAAGTATATTATGAGAAAAGATAGGGCAATATTTCAATTTTATGGGCTTGCTATGAGTTGTAGTTGAGTTAAAAGTATATAACAAAAATTACATGTGTTAGATGGCTATCAATACAGTAACTGGGGCAATGGGGTTGGTGTGTTGGAATCAGTGAGATTGGCTCAGTATAGGCAGAGTCCAGAGCTCCTGTACATAGAGTTGCTATGGGTCACAGTTAACATGACAGCACATAACAACAATAACAACAATAAGATGGCTATATATTTATGGCAGTTGGTATACTCTTTGTACTGCATCCTGAAGCCACATGGTTCAAGCCCACCAGCTGTTCCACAAGAGAGAGATGAGCAATCTCCCCGTGTGCAATTTATTGCCTCTGAAAACTTGCCAACAGCTATGGGTTTATTCTGACTCAATGCTATACAACAATAATATGTAAAATAGTTTTGTTATCATGGTACTTGGTAAATTCTCAGTAAGTGCTGAGTCCTTTCTCTTTCTCAATTCCAAAGTTAATATAAAAAGATACAAAGGCACTGGGAGATGCCATCACTGAAGTCACCCACCAGGAATGACACGCGCCCAGAGTAACACTGGAATTTCACTGAGGTACCTTGTGGGAGGTCACTGCTATTCGGCTAGATCACATGGGAACTCTTAAGCTCAATCAGAATGGAGCAAAACAGCTGGAGCTTGTCCTCAAAGGGAAAACCAAGGTTTTCTGGTTTCCAGTCAGGCCTCCATGCTCTGCCTCCTGTCTTTTCACATCCAGTCGATTAACTGCCTGTAGCCCAGAGCACCTTGGGCTGGCCCAGCTTCAGCAGCTGTCTGACAGAGGAGGCTGCTTTCATGGGCCTTTTCTCTACTGAACTGAAGCAGATTCTCCCTTGTACCAGAAGGCAGAGAGAAACCCAGGCAGGGTAGCTGTCCCACCTGCTTCTGGAGCAGTGATTTCAGATGAAGAACCTGATATTGCCTCAAGCATGTAAAACTCTACCACAGCAATGTCACATAGGAAGCAAGCTATCTCATACCCTACACAAACTCAAAGCAAGATGTCACCCACAAAAGTGACACAGTATCAATGAATTTCCTGAAGCCAGAAAGTCTGAGGAAACCTTCTGACACAGAATTCAAAAGAACAATGACTGAATATTTTCACCAAGTGAAAAACAAACTTGAAGAATTATAGGACACTGCAAGCAAAAAACAGGAGAGCTTAAAAAACAATCCAAAACAATGCAAATAAAACAAATGAGGCATTAGAGGCTCTGAAAAAAATAAGAAGCCACAATCCAAAATATGGGGACCAATGTTTCAGAGGCTATCAGTGTTGTGGAGGGACACATAAACAGAGTTGAAGAGATGGAACACTGAACCAGTGAAATAGAAGATAAAACTGTCACCATTGACCTGATGGAACAAAAAGCAGAATCAGAAAGGAAGGACAAAGAAGAAACACCAACAAGAGAAATAACATGCACATCATCAGAATCCCAGAACAGCAAGAAGCAAGTAAAGGCCCCAGAAAAGTTATGAAAGAATTACTAAAAGAAAATTTCCCAGGCATAATGAAGAATGAGAGAATATGTATTCAAGAAGCTGAGAAACCATCATATAGAATAGACCCCAAAAGAAAAACACCAAGATATATCATAGTCAAATTTTCCAGAACCAAAGATAAAGAGAGAATTCTGAAAGAAGCAAGGGAGAAACAAAGATTACCCCAAAAGGGAGAGTAAATAAGATTAAATGCCGATTTCTCAGTGGAAACCATGCAAGCAAGAAGACAATGGAATGACATATTGTGAACACTCAAATAATACAACTGTCAACCAAGAATACTGTACCCAGCAAAATTGTCCAGCAAATATGAAGGAGAGATCAAGATATTCCTAGAAAAACAGAACCTAAGGGAGTTCGTAAAAACAAGGACGGCATTGCAGGAAACACGGAGACACATTTTTCTTACAGAGGTGCCACAGAGAGCAGGATGGACCAAAGTAACTAGCCACAACATAAAAAGGAACTCAACAAAATGATAGCAATAAAACCTTGCCTCTCAATAATCACACTGAATGTGAATGGTTTAAATACACCACTGAAGAGAAAAAGAGTAGTAGATTGGATAAAAAAAAAAAACCAAATCCATCAATATACTGTCTACAAGAGACACACATGAAAAAGAAAAAGATAAAGAAAGACTAAAAAGAAAAGAATGAAAATAATATACCAAGCAAATGGCAACCAGAAAAAAGCAGGAGTAGTGACAGTAATCTCTGAGAAAAGAAATTTTAATGCAAAAACCATCACAAAGGATAAGGAAGGTCACTACATAATGCTTTAAGGGTCAATAGAACAAGAGGACATAACTATAATAAATATATATGCACCAAATGATCGAGCTGCAAAATATATAAAACAAACATTAACAAAACTGAAAAAGAAAACAGACTATAACACTACAGTAGTTGCAGACTTCAATAGACCACTCTCAAGAGAAGACAGAACTTCCAGTAAGAAACTCAACAAAGATGCTGAAGAATTAAACCACACAATAAACCAAATCAATCTCATAGATATATATAGGCTAATGTACCCCCAAAAAGCACAGTATACCTTCTTTTCCAACGTGTATGGTAGTAATTAGAGCTCAATTTGTAACAATAAGCAAACACATCAAAAGATAGGGAAAAAATCACCATTGACTCTGTAACCAACATATCCAACAAATTGAAAAGAACAGCAAGAAAACTGGACACCCTTCTAAAAACAGAAATTATAAAAATTAGGGTAGAAATAAATGAAATAGAAAACTAAAATACAATTGAGACCATCGACAAAACCAGGAGCTGGTTCTTTAAAAAGGTCAATAAAATAGACAAACCACTAGCAAAACTAACAAAAGAAAAGAAGGAAAAGACACAAATAATCTGAATAAGAGATGAAACAGCCAACATCACAACAGAACCAACTAAAATCGTTAACACAGGAATATTATGAAAAATTATACTAAAACAAATATGAAACCTGGAGAAAATGGTCAAATAATTAGAAATTCACAAACTACCTAAACTGACACAAACCTAAATTGAACACCCGAATAGACCCATTACAAAAGAAGAAGTCGGAAAGGTAATAAAACAACTTCCAACCAAAACAAGCCCTGGACCAGATGGTTTTACAAGTGAATTTTATCAAACATTCAGAGAAGAACTGTCACCAATTCTACACAAACTATTTCAGAAAACAGAAAAAGATGGCGTTCTTCCAGAGTCATTCTATTAAGCAAACATATCCTTAATATCAAAGCCAGGTAAAGACACCACCAAAATAGAAAACAATAGGCCAGTATCCCTCATGGACATAGATGCAAAAATCCTGAATAAAATACTGGCCAAAAGAATCAAACAATATATATTAAAAAAAAAATCACCATGATCAAGTGCAATCCATAACAGGTATGCAAGGATGGTCAATCTAAGAAAAACAGTCAGAGTAATTCATCACATTAACAAAGCAAAGAACAAGAACCACATGATTCTATCAATTGATGCAGAAAAGGCCTTTGACAAAATCCAACACCCTTTACTGAGTAAAATACTCAACAAAATAGAAATAGAATGGAATTTCCTCAGCATAGTAAAATGTATATATACAAATCTGAGAGCCAACATTGCTATCAATGGAGAGATATTAAAGGCATTCTCTTTGAGAACAGGAACAAGGCAAGGATGCCCACTATCACTTCTCTTGTTCAATATTGTTTTGGAAGTCTTAACAGTAGCAATAAGACAAGAGAAGAAAATAAGAAGTATCCAAAATGGCAAAGAGGAGGTAAACTTATCTCTATATGCAGATGGTATGTTATTATACTTAGGAAGCCCTGAAGACTCAGCAAGAAAACTACTGGACATAGTCGAGCAATTCAGCAAAGTGTCAGGATACTAGATCAAAATACAAAAATCAACTGGATTTCCCTACAGTGAGAAAAAGAATATAGATCTTGAGCAAAGAAAAACAATACCCATCACAATAACTAATCACAAGATTAAATACGTGGGAGTAAATCTAATTAGAAACACAAAAGAATTATTCAAAGAAAATTAATATCATTACCACAAGAAACAAAAACAGATCTGTAGAAATGGAAGAATATCCCTTGCTGCTCGTGGATAGGAAGACACAGTATTGTGGAAATGACAATCCTACCAAAGGCAATTTACACCTTCAATGCAATCCCAATACAAATAACAATTCCATTCTTCAACAAGATGGAAAAGGCAAACTCCAAGTTCATTTGGAATAGAAAGAGATCCCAAATAAGCAAAGCACTCCTTAAAAAGAGAAACAAAGTAGGAGGCATCTCACTCCCTGATTTCAAATCCTTCTACATTGCCATGGTGGTCAAGACAGTGTGGTACTAATACAATGACAGACACAGACATCAATGGAATAGAATTGAGAGTCCAGAAATCAGTCCAATTGAATGGTCAATTGAATTTTACATGGAGATGAAATCAGTTAAGTGGGGAAATGAGAGTCTTTTTAACAAATGGTGTTGGCAATATTGGAAACCCTATGGCAGAAAATTTTAACAAGACTCATATCTCACACCATACACAAAAACCAACTCAGAGTGTATCAAGGACCAAGGAATAAAACCAAGGACTTATAAGCTTCATGAGAGAAAAGCTTGAAAGAACCTTAGAAGCATTTAAACCCACATGAACAGTCTTCTAAGCATCCTGAAAAACCTAAAACCAGGAGAGGATAAAATAGATGAATGGGACCTTCTAAGAATTAAATTTCTATGCATATTCAAAAACTTCTCCAACAGGGTAAAAAGGGAAGCCACAGACTTGGAAAAAATATTTGGCAATGATATGTCTGATAAGGGACCTAGAATGTATAGAGTTCAGGAGCACAACAACAATATAAAGGTAAACAACACAATTGCAAAATAGGCACAGGATATGAACAGACATTTCACCAAAGAAGACAATCAGATGGCAAACAAACACATGAAGAAATGTTCAAAATCCCTAGATCTAAGAGAAACGCAAATCAAAACAACAATGAGATAATCATCTTACCCCAGTAACAACAGCAAAGTTCAGGAGAGCAGGAAGCAACAAGTGCTGTTGAGGTTGTGGAGAAACAGGAACCCTTATTCACTGTTGATGAGAGTGTAAAATGGTGCAATCACTCTGGAAGGTAGTATGGCATTTTCTCAAAAAGTTGAAAATAGAAATACCATTTGACCCAGCAATTCTACTACTTGGAATGTACCCTAAAGAAACCAGAACTGGGGAGGAGGGTGGAGAAAACAGTGCAACAATGAAAGAATGAAAACCCAAAATCTCTGTAAATGTTCATTAAAACTAATAAAATTTAATAATAAAAACATTTTAAAAAAAGAAACCAGAACTGCCATCCAAGCAGATATATATGCATTGTTGTTGTTGTTGTTATGTGCTGTCTATTTGCCTGTGATTCATAGCAACACTATGTACAATAGCTCTAAATCCTGCTCTATATCTTTCCAATCTTATTATCTCTGACACACCCATACCCTTTACCCCAGTGACTGAATCAATCTATCTCATCAAGGGTCTTCCTCTCCTGAGCTGTCCCTCCACCCTCCCATGCATGACGTCCTTTTCCAAGGACTGATCCCGCATTGTAACATGTCCAAAATATGTCAGATGGAGCTTCAGAATATTTGCCTCCAAGGACTAGCCCGACTTCACCCTCTCTAGGACGAACTTGTTTGTTCTCCTAGCAGTCCATGGTATATTCAATACTCTTATCCAGCACCAAAGCTCAAAGGCATCAATTCTGCTTCTATCATCCCTAGTCATTGTCCAGCTCTCTGATGTATACCAAGTAATTGCAAAGACCATGGCATAGATCAGGCATACCTTAGTCTCCAGAATGATATCGTTGCTCTTCAGTACTTTGGAGGGGTCTCTGACAGCAGACTTTCCCAATGCAATTAATCTTTTAATTTCTTGACTACTGTTACTAAGAGTGTTGACTGTAGATCCAAGCAAACTGAAGCTGCCAACAATCTCAATCTCTTATCATCCATTATGATTCTGCCAAACATCCCAGTGGTGAGAATCTTTGTTTTCTTCATGTTGAGTGTCAATCCATATTGAAGGCTGTAGTCCTTGACCTTCTGCAGCAAGCACTTTAGGTCCTCCTCAGTTTCAGCAAACAGGGTTGTGCATGGTTTATTGCTGCTTTGTTCACAACAGCAAAGAGTTGGAAACAACCCAAGTGTCCATTAACAAATGAATGACTAGGGAAGCTGTGGTATATTCACACAATGAAATATTACCCAACACTGAAAAACAATGACCTCATGAAACATTATACAAAATGGGTGACCACAGAGGAATGATTATCATGCTGAGTGAAATATCTCAGTCACAAAAGAACAAATACTGCATAATGCCACTGTTATAAAACAGGACTGACTTGGGGGTTGAGATGAAACTGAGAAGAGGGAATAAATAACATACATGACTTTGAAACAGATGAGGGAGAGAATTGTATTAAAACATGATTAGGTATTATTGGCAAGATAAGAGTCCAGAATAAGAGTTGCATAGTAAAGTGGACTGGGGTTTTGGGAACTGTATAACAACAAAAGAATTCTTTTTTCCAAAGAGAAAAGCAAACTGGGGTGGGGGAGGGTGACAGGGAGGAAAATATGCAACAATGAATGAATGAAAATCCAAATTCTCTATAAACTTTCATTAAAATTTCAATTAAAAAAATGTAAGACCTCATAGATAGATAGATAGAGAGATACATAGATAGATACAGAGAGATGATATATATAGATATAGATATAGATGATATAGATAATAGATTAGATATAGAGATAGAGATAGATATATATAGATACAGAAAGATCATTACAGACTATTCTAGGTTCCTAGATAAAGATAGTAAAATGAATACAACATAGTCCCATTTAAAAGAGACATTGATTACTGGTTGAGCAAAAGTTGCCTGTTGAAAAATGAAGGCGACCTGGCTTTGGTTTACATCACAGAACATATATGTGAAGGTACAAAGAGGAGCTTTTTGACTACTAGACTGTCAAGTTTCATGATACTCTGTTGGGTCTTAAGCGAACAAAACACAAACAGGGTAATAAACTGTAGTAAGACAATGGTGCTGATGACACCAAGGGTCAATAGTAGCAGCAAACATTTTTGCGCGAGAAGTCCTTTTTACATATTCTCATACGATTCATCACAAGTGTTCAATAAGTGGGAATTTGTGTGTGGTCTTCAAAATAAGCACAATTCTTTTTTAAAAAAGGAGAACACAGAAGATTTCTACAAGTTAGCCAGAATAATGGTTTATTTCATGAGCAAATACACTATCTCATTTTATTATTGCTATTAGAAATGTAGTTTTGCTGACATTTAAGGGCAAATTAATTAGATCGGGGTAGACTAGAGAGTGCTGACCTCACTTGTGGAGTTGGAGTGCCTTTAGCAGTACAGAGATTTTATGATAAGTGTTGTTGCACTTGGAGAGCAGCGAGAGATGCTGCTTACAAGTCCTTTTCTACTGAACAGATTGCTCTGCACACAGGAAAGATAGAACAATCCTTGTAAAAAACAAAAATGAATGGCACACCTTCCTTAGCTGACTCAAGAAACTGTTTCCCTTCAGGATCAGCTTAAACTAATAAAATACTGATCAATTCAATGATAAAATAACCTCTGTCTGTTCTGTACCCCATCCCAATGGACAATGGCCACCCAAGAGTACAATGCTGAAGAATGAGAAGAGTTGCCACTTGGCCTCTTTGTAGTCTGCTCACAAGGGCTTGGAAATTTTGAGCAAGGATCATTGTCATATGAATATATCTGTAAAACAATTGCTGGGAAAGAAGAAAGATCAAATGTTGAAATTCCAAAGGCTTTACCTACTGACACTTTCACACACAGCTCTCAGAAAAGACAGATGTAGTGGCCACTCGAGACAGCAATGGGAAAGCACCTTTTGAGATGCTGCAAATCCCAGAAACAATCAAGCTCTGGCAATGTCTGTTGGTTGCTGCATGATCTGTCTGTTTGAGGAAGCAGGCTGTTTTTGTCTCAATTAGTCATATGCAACCACTGTTCAAAGTCCTACTGGGCATTAGTTTTGACAAACCTTTGGGTTCAAAGAGCCCTGCAGGCTTGGAAGAAAGTGATGCATTCAACATGCACATAGAGAATCTTTTCAGCAATTCCTTCTCTGGCTATACTCAGACCCATGGGCAGGGCCTTAGGCCTCTGGCTGGCTGTCAACCCATTGAGCAGCAGCCTTGGCTAGAACACACACAACATTTTTTATGTCTGAAGGGTGACCTGGTTAACAAGGGACAAATACTAGAGTTCCCAAAAACTAATTAAATTTTTGTACCTCTTTCCACAAACACGAATCTGTGTGAGGTTTTTTGGAGCAAACTCAGTAGACTGCATTCCAAAGGCCAAGAGGCAAAATGCCACTCTGGTCAGTCACCCGTGTTCTCTCCAGAAATAGCACCATGCACTTCTGAACAAATAAGACATAATTTTATGTAATCCCATTTATGGTACAAGTTGAATAATGCTTTTAATGAGGATGAACATGACAAACAACAACAGAGATGGACAGAGAGCGAAGTCACTCAGATCAGGATATGATCGACAAGTCACTTAACTGCTATGGACCTCAGTCTCTTCGGTTCTAAAATTAGGCTGATCACATTGCTTATAGGTTTCGCTGTTTTATCAGAACACATCTATTGAAGGCCTACTGTGTGTGGGGGCCAGGACCCATCATCGTCAAGTCCATTCTGATCTATTGGTGTCAAAGTAGATGGATTTTCTTTTTTTTTTTCAGTAGATCTCTAAAATTTTCTTCAAACCTTCAATCTTTGGTTATTAGTATAGCAGATTAGTCATTTATAGTACCTAGCATGGTCTGTACATAGGTTCATGTAATTAAAAGGCTCATTGCCATGGGAAAGTCTGCTGTTAGGGACCTCTCCAAAGTGCTGAAGAGCAGTGGTGTCTCTCTGGAGACTAAGGTGCGTCTGATACAGGACATGGTCTTCACAATCACCTGTTATGCATCAGAGAGTTGGACAATGACCAAGGAGGATAGAAGGAGAATTGATGCCTTTGAGCTGTGGTGCTGGAGAAGAGTATTGAGAATACCATGGACTGCTAGGAAAACAAACAGATTTGTCCTGGAGAGGGTTAAACCGGGTGACTCCTTGGAGGCAAGGATTCTGAGGCTCCGTCTAACTTACTTGGGCATGTAGTGAGGAGAGACCGGTCCTTGGAGAGGGACATCATGCTTGGGAGGGTGGAGGGACAGCGCAGGAGAGGAAGGCCCTCTATGAGGTGGATTGATTCAGTGACTGGGATAATTGGGATGGGAGTGTCAGAAACAGTGCGATTGGCACAGGACAGAGCGGAGTTTAGGGCTGTTGTACATAGGGTCGCTATGAGTCGCAGGCGACTCGATGGCACATAACAACTACAACAACAGCATGGTCTGATGGTAAGATATAAAAATAATGTGAATGAAGAGGCCTTGGTAAGGCAGCTACCTTCACACAAGGCTTTCTACAAATTGTGGCTGAGTCTGAGAAAATGGGAAGTGATTGAAGTAAGAGGAAGCTTCAGGCCTAGGTTCTTTTAAATTGTTAATATTTGTAATTGAAAATATAATAAATTGATGCCAAGAGAACAAACAGGTCTGTCCTGAAGAGGAGAAAGCAAGATATTTCTTAGAGACAAGGATTTTGAAGCTCCATCTCACACACTTTGGGAATGTTTCTAGAAGCGACCAGTCCTTGGAGAAAGACATCATGCTTGGAAGGGTACAACCATTGTTTACAGAGTCATAGTTGACTCTATGTCACATAACAATGACGACAACACAAATAAAAATTAAGCCTGAAAGAGAAGACAGTCAACAATCTCAGAACAAAGGATGAAGACAGTAATTCTGAGTTTTGTTTAGCTTAGGGAGATGTTGACTGAGCTTTGACATATATGAACAGATTCCTAGGAGAATATTAAGACTTTTTAATCAAGATTCACACAGATAAAGAGTGAAAGAAAAGGAGCCTGTGGGATTGGATAAAAATGTTGAAAGGAGAGAATGGATATATTGCCCAAAAACCCTATTTACATTGGAATAAACTGTCCTGTTTATTCTCTTGGAAGTGTTAATGATTTGAGACAATGTGTTACTTGGGGCAGGAGTGTGTGTGGTGGTCAAAGGGTGGGGTAATCAAGTTCCCCAGAATTTTTTAGAATTTCAGCTTACATAAAAACAGGCAAAACTTGAAATGCCATTTATTAAACTCATTTTGAAAATAGATTATGAATACTGAATAAAGACTAGATTTATAACACTTTTTTTTTGTGAAACACAGTTCAACCCTGGTTCTCAAAAATTCATGTTTTACACCCAAAAGTCTTTGTGTGTGTGTGTATGTGTGTGTGTGTGTGTGTGTGTGTGTGTGTGTGTGAATAATGATTCCAGTCTCTCCACAACCTTGCCAACATTTGTTGCTTGCTGCTCTGTTAAATTTTGCTCTTCTTACTGGGGTGAGATGATATCTCATAGTTGTTTTGATTTGCATCTCCCTTAGAGCTAGGAATTTTGAACATTTCTTCATGTGTTTGTTCACCATCAGAATGTCTCCTTTGCTGAAGTATCCCACAAGTCTCACGTTTACTCCCTATCCAAACTTTACGCTAATACAATACTTCTCTTCACCTGTGCACCTGTAAAATCCAGGCTACAAGTTATCTATTTCCTAAGTTCAATAGAGGAAGAAGTTCAAGGAAGACATTTCCATTAAAAATGGGAGAGTGGGATGTGATAAACAAGCACTGAACAAGTCCAAAACTCAGCACACCAATTTACACTCATTCTCAAGGCTTGAAAATAACTTCCCCCTTCTAGCTGGTATAACAATCTAGCTCCTCAGCTTTAGGTGGGCCCATTCTCTTAGTTCATATGAGTGTGACCCCAGTCCCTTTACCCGTGTGGGAACCATTCTTCTGCCTCTTGGATATAGCAGCTTCATTCTTTCCACTTTGAGCAGTGGCCTTATCCACCTGGCATTTGTAAACATGTCCACACGCTTGAAGATAGAGGTTCAACTCTGAGACCTAGGAGGCCATGCCATCTCCACACTTTTGAAAACCAATAAGCCACAGCTCCACCCTATGAAACAGAGAGGGTTTTGTTTTCCATTCTCCTTCCAACAGTTTCTGTTCATCTTTGAGCTGCTCCAGAGACAGTTATTTTCCTTTGGAGGACAACAGACACAGCTCCTTTGGCCTGTTTCCTGTCTACAAAATTCCAAGAGACAGACAGTTTACTTTGCATCCAGTCTTGGGCTGCTTTGATCTAAGCTAATGGGTTTTCTGCTAAAGTGGGTGCTTGCATCCATTAGTTCAATCAAAGACCATGTAGTCACATCTTTAATGTGACTCCAGAACATACCATGGCCTAGGACACTCTAGAACAACTCTTAGTTTCAACAACAGAACTTTCAAAGTTCTTTAGTTCTGTTTTCATTTTACACAGTCATTAAGTCCATCTTTTCACCTCACATATTTCTATAAATAGCACAGAAAATAGGGCCTCTTTAAGATCTTGCTTAGAAATACCATCAGCCAGATATGTCAGTCCATCAATTACAAGTTCTGCCTTTCACAAAACATTTGAGTAGAATTCAGACAAATCTTTGCAAATGCATAAAGAATAATGTTCTTCTCCTGTCCAATCACATGTTCATAATTTTGTTTACCAGAAGTTTTTTGTTTATCAGAAATTTGCTTACCAAAAGCATATTTAATTCCCATATTTGTAGCAACATTCAGTTGTTACTGATGTCATATACATTCTCTAGGATGATAGAGACTTTATCTATAACTCTTCTCACTCCATTCTGAGCCCTTACCAGAATTCCCTTCGATGCCATAATTCTATCAACAGTTTTGTTAAGGTGATCTGTTGTTGTTAGATACTATTAAGTTGGTTATGATTCATAAAGGCCTTAAGTATTACAGAACAAAATACTACCTAGATCTGTACCATCTTACTAATTATTGCTATGTTTGAGCTCATTGTTACAGGACCCTGTCAATCCATCTTGTTGCAAGTCTTTCTCTTTTCTTGTTAACCCTGTGCTTAATTGAGTACAGTGTTTTTCTCCAGGATATTGACCCTATTAATAATGTGTCCAAAATATGTGAGATTAAGTCTTTTCATCCTCATTTTTAGGCAATTCAGACACCTTTAAAGACTTTTGTGGCCTCTACAATGTCAACATAAAGGCTAAGGTGCACCTAATGCAAGTCATAGTCTTAATTGCTTGCTATGCATCTGAATGCTGGACAATAACTAAGAAAGACAGAAGAAGAGCAAATGCCTTTGAGTTGTGGTACTGAAGAAATAATCTTGAGTATACCGTGGACTGCAAGAAAATAAACAGGTCTATCCTGGAGAAAATGAAACCAGGAGCCAGTTAAGGTGAAACTCCACCTTAGACATATTATCAGATGGGGCCTAACCTTGGAGAAGAATATAATGCTTGGAAATGTGAAGGGTCAGCACCTCAATGAGATAGATTGACACAGTTACTCTATAACATTGAAGTCAAGTGTCAGAGTTGAGGAGGTTGGCTTAGGCTAGGGCAAGGGTCAGAGTCATTGTTCCTAGGGTCATTATGAGTCACAGTTGGCACATAACAACAACAACAACAAATTTCAATTGCAAAACCACTTTTACACTCCACTCCCAATACTAAATTATTAGTTATCTAGTGGCAAGAAGCTGTGCTTGTACAAAGGCACGCAGTTTGAATCCACCAGCTGCTCCTCCCGTGCAGTTAACTGCTTCTGAAAACTCATCAGAGGTTCAGCGATGGGTCTGTTCTGACTCTACAGTACACAATATCAACAACAACAACAATGTGCTATAACAGAAATATCACAAGTGAATAACTTTGACAAATGGTCATTTTAATTCCTCTCAGATTGTTGTGGTGTGCTATCTAGTTGGACCAGACTCATAAGTGACTCTCCAGTGAGTTTTCAGAGGCAGTGAATCACACAGGAGAAGATTGCCTATCCTTCTGTCTTGGAGCAGCTGGTGGATTCAAACCACATGCATTTGGGATTGCAGCGCAGCTTCTTACCACGAGGCCACCTGGAATTCTATGTTCAGAAATCCATCTTTACAGAAAGGCCATTTGTCTTTTTTGGCTGTAAATAAATATTTTTGTCACTTCAGCTTCTGCTTACTTGTTCCTTGGAAATTTCTATGTCTTGACATCTATCTCATCCTCTCTGTTTCTCCAGCTTGCTTGTTTAACCTCTTTCATATCTCAAAAAAGAGTGGCTAGAGATAGACTGTACATTATTCCTGCCTGATTAACATAACAATGACAACTCATTCCCCAACAAGATCATAACCACATGCTTAGAAGTTAAGATTTACAGCACATATTTTGGAGGAACACCATTCAAGCCATAACATCATTCTTAGTCTCTACAACCACTGAGGTCAAGACCTAGCTGGAATGATCCAGCAGGGCTTTAAATCAGTCTTGGAAGCTAGTAAATTTAAGCCTATTCTGGAAGGTATGCTACAAGAAGAAATGAGCTTTACTCAGACTAATTTTGATAGAATCTTTTGTAGGGGTAAATGACTACTTAACAGGTTACACTACCATATTTCTTCCCCCTCAAGAACATTGTGACAGTGGCTAGCTAATGGCACTGTGTTCATCTGTCTCAAGCCTGACTTCATAAAAATATATTTGCCCTTACAAAGAAAATGAGAGATCCTTTTAAATGACCATGCACCTTTCATGTGCCTCTTTCTTTTACTATTTGACTCCCTTTGGGGTTATAATGTCCCTCCAAAAGATTAACCAAAATGATCTCAGGTAATCAGTGCTTCAAAGCTGAGTTATTCCAAGGTTCCATGGCCTGGGACTACAGAGACAGGTCAGAATGAACATCACTCTTCAGCTGCCTGGGATGCACAGTGGGAAAGGAGGCACACCCACACTAACAGAGGGAATTGGCCCACCACTCAGAAAAATCATGTAAGCCTTTCCTATTCTTGTGATGTATGTGATAGAAGTCAAAGGGTTGGGTACAGAGTGAGTAGGAAACAGAGCACAATGTGCATGAGCTGGCAGAGAGGGGCAGTGAGAATAGGGTAAAGCAGCAGGTTAGATAAAATCAGTTTGTGAGGAGCATCCCTTGCAAATTTCTGGAGTCCCTTCCATGCCAAAGAATAATATTTCAAGATGAGTCAAATTTTAGTCCAAGAGAAATAAATCTACTATAGGGCAAAGGGTTTAGTGGGGGGAAAGTATCATTCCAAGTGTGTGATGCACTCCACTTCCAACATTTCTAGGTCAAATAAAATGAAGAACTAAAATAGGGAAGAGGAGGCAGGAGCTGGAGGGAGGTGGTGGGTGCTACGTGTCCAGCCCCAGCCACGAGTTCCTTCTTGAATGCCTGACATCCAGTCCCAACTAGTGGGCAGGGGGTAAGAGGAAACCTCTAGTCTAATATTTCTTCATGTTTGAGAAGTGAGAGCTGAGGAGTTTCTGACTTGTCTTCCCTTTAATTAAAGTGAATATGATGTTACCTATAATAACATTTTTTTAAAATCCCAAGAAAAGAATCAGGTCTTCCAGAGATTTCTTTATATCCAAGATTGCGAGAAGATAATAGCAATTGAAACAGTAAAATCTTGTTTGCTCACGTGGCTCTGAGTAATATAAGGAGGAGAAAAAGCTCGGAAAATAATTGATTAGATGCCAATTCACATAGCTTGCTTTGTCTGCTTTTTATTATCAGTATTTCTTTAAAAGGCTAATAGATCCTGTTCTTGACAATCATGAAGCCAGGAGGTGGGCTCTTATCCAGTGTTTTCATTTTTCAGCCCTCAAGAGGCCATGATTAGATCTGAGTATTGAATGCAGCAACCACACTCGCTGTGTGAACTTTCTAAGAGGGCTCTTCACGAAGGCTACATAGAGGAAAGGAGTTTTATTGGAATGATTGTAAAAGGGATGGGGAACACTTTGGGTCTCTCTGGGCCAGCTGATTAGGAATGAGTTGGTTTTCTTATGAACACTCTAAATCCGCTCTCCCTGAGGGAAGGGATATCTGAGAACATTGGATTTCAGTGATTTAATTCCAGTTCTAAGAATACCCAAACCTGGGGAGGAAAGGAGCAAGCAAGAGACAACAACTGGAAGGACATTTGCAAGTTGAGCAAAGTCCTGTGAATCTTAGGTAAGAGTTGGAAACAGAATTTCTTTCTTCCACATCCCGTAAACTAGAAATGAACTTAGTAAACCATGCCAATCGGTAGATATGCTTCACAGATTACATGATCTGAAACTGAGATATAAGGAGCCAAACATGATGAAAATAGGCTTCCAGTTGTAAATTCATGGTAATGTTTCTCAAAGATGAATATCACCTAGTCCAGCAGGATCTGGACACGTTTTATTCATTACAACACAACCCGGATTAAATTGCCATACATCTGTCCATATTCACACATTGCATCTGTAGACACGACATAATCACCCTCCCTCATCTACTAACTGGCAAACTGCTCCTCCTCTTAATACCAGAGTGGATTCATTAGTCTTAGGGTTGAGTTATCCACTTCCTTCAGAACTCCAGTAAATTAAAAGAGGAAACAATTCATGCATCTTACTCTCTTTCTTTCTCTCTCTCTCCCCCCTCTCTTTCTCCCTTCCTCCCTCCTCTTTTTCCCCCCTCTAAAAGTCAAAAGTGTAACCTATGGTGTTAGCTTTTGAGACAATTTCATCTTTCATCCTTCTAATGGCAGAATCTACTGAAGAGATGCTCAGAGGGGGCTGGCTGAGATGGGAATCCTTTCCAATATTCTCTTGGTTCTGTTGTTTTTAGATGATGTTAGGTTGACTCTGACTCATAACGACTGAAGTCTCCTGACAACATACTCAAAGCATGTGAGGCAAAGCCTTACCATCATTTTCTCTAAGGAGCTCTCTGGTTGCACCTCTCCCCTGGTAGATTTGTTTGTTCTTTTGGCAGTCTGTGGCATACTCAATACTCTTTTCCAACACGACCATCAATTCTTTTTTGGTCTTCCTTGCCCTCTGTCTCACTTTCATATGCATAGGAAATAATTGAACATACTAAGCCTTGCATTAGGTGTACCTTAGTTTTTAAACTGATATTCTCAGGCTCTATTTGGTTTGTTAGATAAGAATCTTTAACATTTACAGAGCATGGCCTTCAGTATCATTAATGTGGATAAATGAGCACATGTTGTTGTTAGGTGGAATCAAGTTTAGTACAACTTCATAGCAACCCTATGAACAACAGATCTGAACTCTGTATTAAACTGTGTCACCCTCATTCTTCCTTGTTGACCAGGATGGAAGACCCTAACCCATATGGAAAACCCTAAACCAGATACATTGATGCAGTGACTGCTGCAATGGCTCTAGAGTATCAGGAAGTGTGAAGATGTGCACATACATGAATGTAAATATTTAAAAGGCAATTATTTTTTTGTCTGAGGGAAAGACAGGTCTACAGTCCTTGACAACCATGAGCAACAGATGATTTCACTGAAAGCTACAGATGAGGAATGGAAATTTGCCTTGTCTTCTGGTGGCGTAGTCTATAGAGAATTTTCTGCTAATCCAAAGGTAGTATCTTTCTGGTAGTTACAATCCACAAGCTGTCCCTTGGAAGAAAGGTGATCAATTTCCTCCAGTGTCTTTTATAGCCTCTGAACATCTGTTGAAGAGTGAACCATGAGTTATTTAGTTCCAGCTTGGTGGTGATGAGTTGAGTTAGGTGTTGAGTTAAAGTATAAACCAAACCCACCACTGTCCAGTAGATTCCAACATGTAGTGACCCTCTATCAGGTTTCCAAGGTTGTAAATATATTTCTTTTAAATTTTATTCATTGGGAAAAACATATTGGGGGCACAAGTAGGGGAGGGTTGGGGGCAGAAGGGTAAGGATGGGCAGGGATGCAGTTGCAGAGCTGCAGAAATTGGTTAGTGGGGGGAGCAGGTGAAGGAAATGAAAAGGATCCAGTGGGGACCAGATGCTACAGGGGAATGATAAGCATTTTCCAATGGTATTTAAACCAACTGTCTTATTGATTTTGGAGCTGGATGCAGACTCTCTGGCTTCTTCATGCTGAACAGGGGCATTGATGTGAAGGGGGAAAGGGAGGACACTTTATCACCTTACTGGTGATCTTGGGTTAAGGCTGCTTGCCTTCTTATTCTGTTAGAAGATATTTTCCTGTCATTTGCTCCCCTCCTGGACTGCAAAGTGTTTTCCCAGGTGGGTCCAGTGGGGATGGCTGATTGAACCCAGAGGCTCCATCCTCCTTTTGCTTCTTTAGCTGGCAGTTGTATTTCCTTTTTGTCACTGGCACTGGGTTCAGGGTCAGGTCTGAAATAAAACTCAGTGTTAAGGTTACCTACAGGAAAGAGAGGACAAAATTGTGAGTGACAAATAGACGGGTTTTGGGGGTGTTGCTTTCAGTTTACTGGGGGAGAGGGTGGCAAAAAGTAGCCTAGATAAAATTCTCTGGATACCCTAGGCATTTTTTCCCCACCCAGGGGTCAGATGGCACAATCTGGGATCTGAGGTGCTCACCCTGAGGGCCATGATGGTTCACCCCAAGCCGAGGGCCTAAGACAGCCTGCCCTGGGCGGAGGGCCGTGACGGACCACCCCAGGCTGGGGGCTGAAGACAGCCTGTCCTGAGCAGGGCAACACCCCCCATGTGCTGACTGGTACACTCCCGCTATAATTGGCCCCACCCCGATCTGGTCCCCTGGCCTGACTGAGGACTATGTGGCCAGGGACAGCATCTCCAATTCCAGCACCTCTACTTTTACCCCCCCATAAGTGGTCATACTGTAATTTGAAGTAGGTGTCACTGCCCTCCCCCTTTATAAATGGCAAAGGGAACCTGAGAATTGTGAACAGGCTTTACCCCCCCAGGTCTAAACAGCTTTTGGCAGAAGCGTTCAACAGATCAAAATAGGTGGTGCATTTAGGATGTCAGTCCTCTTGGACATGCTGTCACTGTTAAGTGTCATCAAGTAGACAACTCACAGTGACTTTCAACAATCCATTGTATTGGTGATCATCTTCTCTGGCTGTCCAAGGAAACCCAAACCTGCAGGTGGCGGGGCGCACATCCCCCGAGCGGGCAGCCGGCGGGCGTGCACCCTCTCCCACACGTTATCTCCCCCGCGTGCGGGCAGCCAGCAGGTGAGCACCATCCCCCCATGAGGGTTGCCGGTGGGCACGCACTGTCTCCCGTGCATCATCTCACGTGCGGGTGACTTGTGGGGGCACGCCATCTTGCACGTGGGTGGCCGGTGGGTGGGCACCATCCCCCCACATGGGTGGCTGGTGGGCGCGTGCCATCACCCGCACATCATCTCCCACACAGGTGGCTGGCGGGTGCACTTCATTTCGCGTGCGGGAGGCCAGTAACCGCTCTCTTCCCCTGCCGCCGCCATCTTGGCTCCAAGAATTCTCCCCAGAACAAGTCCACTTTGTGGCAGTGTGGCGGCTCCGCTGTACCAGTCTTGGGGAGGCCCAGTGCCTACCATCCATCTTGGGTGAGGGAATCCATAGGTTCCGGCTGTGGGAACCTCATGGAGCTGCTGCGGCGGTGCAGCACGGTGTGGGCTCTGCGGGAGGGGGTTGGGAGCTGTGGGACTCACCCATTTCTCCTTGGGAATCCTTGAATTCCTGTTGTTGAACCTCAATCTTCACTGAAGACCAGTCATCAACTGTTTAACTGTTCAATTATCAATAAACAGAAGTCTGTAGAAGGTCATAGTGGCCCTGTTCCAAGTGGTCTGCTGCTCCTGCAGCTCACCACATTGTCTCCGCCTCCGCTGCCATCTTGGATCTCCCAAGGTTGTAAATCTTAAAGGGAGAAGACAACTTTCTCTATATATTGGAACTGATGGGCTGGTGGGTCCAAACTGTTGATCTTTTGGTTAGCAGCCCAGCCCTCAACCTAGTACACCATCAAAGCTTGATATTATGTACAGTCAAGTCAGAACTGACCAATAGCTGACCCTCCAGAAAGTTCTCAGAGATAGTCAACTGTATGAGAAGAGATTGTCCATATTTCTCCCGCAGAGCAGCTGGTAGATTCAAAGTGCAATTCCTTATTAATAAATCACAAGACCCATATACAACTGTATTTTGTTCTTATGCTTGTCTTCTGTGTTTTTCCAATGGTCCTTGATGTAAAAGTGATCAGCTAAATTTTTACCCTTTGTTATTAAAGGGCAACATAGTTTTGAAGGCTGTTATATTCAGTAAGGAAAGGTAGTGGTCACATATTTGCATGAAATTTAAATAATTGGAACCAATACACCAACTTTTTTTTTAAATTCCAAGAAAAAGTGATCCAACAGAGTGTGGAAATTATCAAGAAATATTATTAATATTTCACAAGTAAAATCTTGCTGAAGATTATTTAAAAATGGCCAGCAAAGTAAAAGGACAGGAAACTGATAGAAATTCAAGACAGACTGAGAAAATATTGTGGAATGAAGGGTATCTTTGCTGATATCAGATGACTTTTGGCTAAAGACAAAATTTGGCTAAAGGCAAATTTGTTTTCTTGACTATGCAAAAGTATTCAACTGTGTGAATCATAATAAATTATGGATTATATTGAGAAGGAGGCAAATCCTAAAATACTTAATTGTGCCATGTGAAACCTGCATAAAGACCAAGAAGCAGTTGCAGGATACTAAATGGTTTAAAATCAGAAGAAGTGTGTGCCACAGTTGTATTATTTCTCCATAACTATTTAATCTGAATACTGAGTAAATAATTTGAGAACTTGGACTATGTCAAGAAGAATGCAGAAAGGAAAGGGGAAGGATATAGTGTGAAAAACAATGTATATGAACTTTGTAAGTAAACCAGTATAAAATAAAAACTTTACTAAACATAAAAATAATGTGGTATCAGGGTTGGAGGAAAACTCATCAGCCACCTACGTTATATAAATAACACAATATACCTTCCAGAAAGTGAAGAAGAAGCATTTACTACAGAAGATCAAAGACATACATACAGTCTTCAATATGGATACCAACTTAAGAAAAAAAAAAATCTCCGTAACTGGAGCAATAAGAAACATCATGACAAAGAAAAAATTGACATCATCAAGGATTTCATTTTACTTAGATGATAATCAACCGTCAAGAAATCCAAAGATGTGTTGTATTGGGAAAATCAGCTGTCAGGACCTCTTTAAAATGCTAAGAGTAAGGATACGATTTGAAAAATTAAAATATGCCTAGTCCATGCCATGGTATTTCCAGCTGTTCCTCATGGATGTAAAGGTTGAGCAATGACTAAGAAAGACTAAAAAAGAGTTGATGTCTTTGCATTGAGGTATTCCTGAAGTGTATTGGTTGTACCATGGGCTACCAAAAGAAGAAACAAATCTATCTTGGAGGAAGTGTAACCAGTGTTATCCTTAGAGGCAAGGATGGTAAAACTCCTCACAGACTTTGGACATGATGTCAGGAGACACCAGTCCTCAGAAAAAGATTTCATTCTTGGAAAAGCAGAGGGTGAGAGAAAGAGAGGGAGATCCTGAATTAGATGGTTTGGCACGGAGACTACAACAATGAGTTCGAAGATGGTGGAGATTGTGAGGATGGAACAAGATAGGGCATGGTTTAAACTGTTGTTTATAGGGTCACTGTGAGTCATATAAATTCATATCCCATCTATTCCCGAGCCCACTGTCTATATTTTGCCAGTGCCTTCAGCACAGCATGAACTTCTTCTTTTGTTACCACTGGATCTTGTTCATATATAGTACTTGAAATTTTTCAGAGTCTATATTCTTTTTAGGTAGAGTGACTCTGTATTTCTTCCACCTTCTTTTGATGCTTCCTAGGTCATTCAAGATTTTGCCCAAGGTATCTCTCAGTATTGCAAATTGAAGCTTGAATTTGTTTCTCAGTTCTTTCAGCTTGAGATATACTGAGCGAGTTCTCTCCTTTTCATTCTCTGACTCCAACTTTTTGCACGTTTTTTTTTATAATACTTTGGGGTTTTTTCGTTGCCCTTTGAAATATTCTACTTAACTCTTTCTGGCATTTCCCCCCTTTGTTTTGGCTTCTCAAAGTTCTAATGCAATTTTTACAGATTTTTCTGACATTCATTCTGGTTTTTTCCTTCCTCCTCTGTCTTTGTAATGACTTTCTTGTGTTTTCTTCATGGATAATGCCCTTGATTTCATCCTACAGCTCCTCTGGCCTTCAATCATTGGTTATTAGTGAGTTAAACCTGTTCTTAAGATGGTCTTTAAATTCAGATGAGATAGACTCAAGGTCATATTTTGGTTCTTAAGGATTCATTTCTTCAGCTTCAATTTGAACTTCGTCCACTCTGCAGTTTTCATTTCTCTTACCAAGTTTGTCTATTTGATGACCATTTATTCCTCATGGTTTCCAACTTTTGGATTCCAGTCAGAGGTAATTATTAATGCATCTTGATTGCACATTTGATAAATTTCAATCTGCCAATATTGGTAGAAATCCTCAATTTCCTCCTCTTTGGTTTTAGCTGTAGGTCATATATTTAAGTAGTCTTGTTAACAAGTTTTCCTTGTATGCATATAGATAGTATCTTATCATTCACAATGAAATGTTGTAACCAGAACACTTTGAAGACAGCTGCCTTGCCAATGGATTGGAAAAGATCCACATTTGTTCTCATTCCCAAGAAAGGTGATCCAACAGAATGTGGGAATTATTGAATAATATCGTTACTGTCACATGCAAGCAAAGAAAGTATTGCTGAAGTTCATCCAAAACCAACTGCATCAGTACATTGACAGAAAGCTTCCAGAAGTTCAGGCTGGGTTTAGAAGAAGCCATGGCACTAGGGATATCATTGCTGATATCAGATGGATTTTGTCAGAAAGTAGAGAATACCAGAAGAATATCTATCTGTATTTTATTTACTTTTCATTTGGTTGTGTGGATTAATAACAAACTATGACTTATATGGAAAAGAATGGTAATCCTAGAAGGTTTAATTGTGTATATAAAATCTGTACCTAGACCATGAAGCTGTTTTCTGAATGGATCAAGGGAATACTGAACGGTTTAAAATCAGGATGAGTGTGTATCAGTGTTGTATACTTTCTCCATACCAATTCAGTCTGAATGCTGAGCAAAGAATTGATGACTATTGACTATATGAAAAGAATGTGGCATCAGGATTGGAGGAAGATGCATCAACAACCTGTGTTATGCAGATGACATAACCTTGCTTGCTGAAAGTGAAGAGGACTTGAAATGTCTTTTGTAGAAGATTGAGGGTTATAACCTTCAATATGGATAACATCTCAACATCAAGAAAACAAAGGTTCTTACAAGTGAGCCAATAGACAACATCATGATAGATGGAAAATGGCTTGAAACTGTCAGCAATTATTTGACCTTACTTGGGTACTTTGTGCAAATCTGTTATCAGGGACCGTCCAAAATACTGAAGAGCAATGATGAACAGTTTTGAGACTAAGGTGCATCTGATTCAGGCTATGGTCTTTTCAATTACTTGCTATTCATTTGAGAGTTGGCCAATCTATAAGGAGAAGAAGAAGAAAGCAATGAAGAAGAGCACTGAACATCGCATCAACTACCAAAAGAAAGAACAGATATGTATTGGGAAAAGTGAAGCTGGCATACTTATTGGAGGCAAGAATAGAGAAGCTTCATCTCTCATACTTTGGACATATTTACTAGGAGAGGCTATTCCTTGGAAAGGGATATCATACTTGGAAAGGTGGAAGGTCAGCAAAAGAGAGGAAGACCCCAATGAGATGGATTGACATAGCGACAACAGCAACAAGTGCAAGTGTATCAGAGATGATAAGGAAGGCACAGGATAGAACAGGGTTCAAGTTTGTCGTTCATATGGTCACTATTAATAGATTTTAATGGTGCCCAACAACAACCTAAGTCATAATTGACTTGACAGCACCCAACAATAATAGCAATATGCCAGTTACTCTCTCTATATTCAAAAGTCAGAGTTCCCTCCCCCCCATTATAGTGCCTTCAATAGATTATGTTCATTGTCTTCATTTTGTCTGTTGCCACCTCGTAACGTTGGTTGCTTTGTCTTCACATCGAAACAACTGAGAACACGTTCTCAGTTGTGTCAAATCCCCTGTTAGAGCTAGTGGAGTCAGAGAGAAAAGTAGTTAACATGTTTCAGCATGATTCCTTTGAGAGGGCTGTTGTGATATATTGTGAAGTTGATCCTGACTCTTGCCATATATTATTTCCTAGGCTGCTCTCTTTTAGGGGAGCAGATCATCACTTCTTCTCTCAGAGCTTCAGGTGCATTTGAAATGCCAACTTCTTGGTTAGCAGCTTAAACACCACCAGGGCTCCTTCTCAGAGGACTGCTGTTGTTGGTATGTACGGCTGTGTCATAACTGGCTCATGGCTGACCCTCCAGTTGGTTTTCAGAGGGAGTAAATCACAGGGAAAGAGATCACCCATCTTTCTCCGGTGTGGTGGCTGGTGCATTAGTATCACATGACTTTGGGTTTGCGGTGCAACTCTTTTATTACTAAGCCACCAGAGCTCCTTTCTCAGAAAGCGTGTTGTTGTTGTTGTTAGTGCCATTGAGTCAAGTACAACTCATAGCAAGCTCATGAACAACAGATCTAAACCCCGTTCTATCCAGTGCCATCTTTATACTTCCTGACACACCAGAGCCCATCTCAGAAGGCTAGTCCTTGTAAAATTCTATCCTGTTACCTTATAAAAGATCTCTAAGTCAGTATAAAGCACCATCAATAGTGTCAAAAGTAACATGTATCTGGTGGTATATTCTATATAGAGTGGCGCTGCTGTCTCAAAGGCCCCACCTCGCTAGTGATTTGAATCCACCAGCAGCTCCATGGATGAAAAATGGTCAGTCTCTCCCTATGTGACTGACAACCTCAGAAATCTGTGACAGAAGATCAGCTATTAATCAGTTGTGGTTTGAAGACAATAAGTGAATTTCATTTTATTCCTAAATCCAAGAAGAATCAACGAGTATTTACTATTCTTTTTTTAGATCTCTTATTGAATGATGATGATATGTTTGTGCTAAAAAAACCAACCAAACAAACGAACAAAAAAGAACGAATAAAAGAGCTATACACCTGGTAAGAAGAGCCAACTAACACTTTTCTAGGTCTAATGGGAAATCTAAACTGTACACTAGTTTTTAAAGCAGTGCAGAGTCCCTGAGAATTCACCAGTCTCTTCCAATTTTCATCATTGCACATTACTTTCAGAAGTGACCTGCTAAGGGTATCTCACTTAAACCCAGAAGTAAGTTCACGTACCAGGAAGAACAGCGAAGACTCATGTCACTTGTTTGTGATTTCCTTGTCCATCTGATGCTCCCCAGAGTAGAAAAACAAGGGTTGTTCACAGACTAGACTCAGAAACCTCCCAACTCAAAATGTCTGGGAAGCCCTGTGTCCCATTCATTCTAATATATAAGCATTAGCTAAGAAGGATGTCTAATAATGCCAGATAATAAAATCCCTTCATGTTTTCTGTTTTAGGGAAATCCTGCATGGTTGCTCTAAGGTCATAAAAATTACTAATGTGTTTTCTCATGGCACTGGGCCAGAACATAGGTCCCATGGAATGGTATTGTTTGCAGTCTGTAATCACAAACAAATGTATTCCATGCGCGGAGGAGATGTTATATGAGAAAGTGTGAGAGTTTAGAGCATGAGCCTTGGAGGCAGCAGAGAACAGGTCCCTCCACAGTGAGAAGACTCCAGAGGCCACACAATGCAAGTGGTGCCTGTGGGGGGCTGAAGGAGGAGGCCAAGAGGGATGAGATCACCAGGGAGCATCCAGCTTTCCTCCAAAAGGGAAACAAGAAAAGATTTCAACCCCTGGCACTGTCCAAGAAGCCCTGGTGGTATAAAGCTGTGACGTGTTGAGTGGCTAAGCAGAAAAGCTCAGGGTTCAGAATCCACTGGCTACTCTGCAAAAGAACCGTTTAAAAGGAATATATTAGGTAGTATTGTCATGACAAGAGTCCAGAAAGAGAGCTGCATAGTAAAGTGGTCTGGGGGTGTGGTGGGGGACTATATAACAATTAAAGAACTTTATTTCCCAAAGAAAAAAGCGAACTGGGGAGGAGGGGTGGCAGGGAGTAAAATGTGCAACAATGAATGAATGGAAATCTAAGTTCTGTATAAACTTTCATTAAAACCACAATTTAAAAAAAAGAAAGAAATATAGGTTGTCTCCTCTTAGAGACATTAGTAGCCCCAGAAACTTGATACAAAGCCTCCATGAATTTGATTTTGTTATTGTTGTTGGGTGCTGTCAAGTCACCTGCGACCCATAATGACCCTACGTACAACAGCTCTGACCCCTGCCTTGTCCTGTCCTAAGCCAGTCTCACTAATTCCAACACCCTAACCCCTTTGAGAGTACCATGATGAAGAGCTTGGCTGCTAACCTACCAGTCACTCCTTAGGGGGGGGGGGAAATCTGACAATTGGCTTTCTTTAGATTGCAGCTTACATGGAAAATTCTATTAGATTCTGTCTCACAGGACCACTATGAATCAGAATTGACTTAACGATTTGTGGATTAGGTCTGGGAAATGTGGGACCCTTGTTCAAAATGAGACAGTAACTTCAATGGGTGTGCCAAAGGGAGGGGTACCTGATCCTGCCATGAGCCACCCTGGTCTTGTGTCAGGGAGAGGAATGGGCAATGAGACTCTGTGAGCTACCATTTACTTACATGGCAAGTCTAATATATGGAATGGAAGTGGAGTCAAGTCGTCAGTGAACACCCAGATTAGCCACACACGAGAGTCAGATTTAACAGGCCATTCTTGGCATGCGTTTAGAGATTGTTGATGTTATGTGCCATCAAGTCACTTGTGACTCATAGCGACCCTATGTACAACAGCCCTAAACCCTGCTCTATGCTGTGCCAATCGCATTACCTCTGACACATCCATCCTGATTACCCCAGTCACTGAATCAATCCACCTCATAGAGGGTCTTCCCATCCTGCACTGTCCCTCCACCCTCCCAAACATGATGTCCCTCTCCAAGGGCTGGTCCCTCCTTACAACATGTCCAAAATATGTCGGACAAAGCCTCAGAATCCTTGCCTCCAAGAAGCAGCCCAGGTTAACCCTCTCCAAGATGAATCTGTTTGTTTTCTTAGTAGTCCATGGTGCACTCAATATTCTTCTTCAGCACCACAGCTCAAAGGCATCAATTCTCCTTCTATCCTCCCTAGTCATTGTCCAATTCTCTGATGCATAACAAGTGATTGCAAAGACCTGTATCAGATGCACCTTAGTCTCCAGAGTGACACCATTGCTCTTCAGCACTTTGGAGAGGTCCCTAACAGCAGACTTTCCCATCGCAATACTTCTTTTCTTTCTTTTTTTTTTAAAAGTTTTAATTTTATTTAATGATTTATTTATTCTCGAGCCATAAGTTTTTGTTTCTTCAGTTTCTTCTGGGAGATCTTTTTCTTCTGGGCAACCTTCTCTTCTGGTTTAGGAACAATCTGTTCCTTTTCAGTAAGGATCATCTCAATATGGCAGGGGGAGCTCATGTAGGGGTTAATCCGACCATGATCTCTGTATGTGCGGCAGCGCATCTTGGGAGCTTTGTTCACCTGGGTATGCTCAATGACCAGAGAATCAACATCTAAACCTTTAAGTTCGGCATTACTTTCGGCGTTTTTAAGCATATGCAGCAAAAACTCGGCACTCTTTTTAGGCCACCGACCCTGTGTCCAACCCCACTGTTTGGCCTGGGCACATCTACCAACTCCACCGTTGTATCGTCGGAAGGGCACACACTGCTTGTGCAAAGTGACATCTTTCAGATACTTGGTGGCTTTCCGGATATGCATGCCCTTGATGGCCTGGGCAGTTTCTCGGGTGTTCTTAAAATGAACCCGGAGATTTGAGCCTCTTGATTTGCATGATTTTGTGGGGTTTTCTAGGTTAAGTGAGTAGCGAACCATGTTGGCAGATTACCTGAAGCCGCTCACAGGAAAAGCACAATACGTCTTTTCATTTGCTGACTGCTGGTGCCAAGAGTGTTGACCATGGAGCCAAGTTGACTAAAGTTGTTAACAATCTCAATCTCTTCACCATCCATCCTGATGCTGCCAATTGGTCCAGTGGTGAGAATCTTTGTATTCTTCATATTGAGCCTCAAATCCATATTGAAGGCTGCAGTCCTTGACCTTCTACAGCAAGCGTTTCAGGTCCTCCTCAGTTTCAGTAAGCAGGGTTGTGTCATCTGCATAACGCGGATTATTGATAGATCTTCCACCGATCCTGAGCCCACATTTCTCTTCATAGAGCCCAGTCTCCCAGATAATCTGTTCTGCATACAGGTTGAAAAGGTATAGAGATAGGACACATCCCTGGTGTACACCCATCCCAATTTTGAAACATGAAGGGCTTCCTTGCTCTGTTCTGATGACTGCCTCTTGGTCCAAGTATAGATTTTGCATTAGCATGATCAAGTATTCTGGGATTCCCATTCTTCTCAGAGTCAGCCACAGTTTGTTATGATCCACACATCAAACGCCTTTGCATAATCAATGAAAGACAGATAGACATTCTCATTCTTCCCAGAAGGTGCGAACTTCATAAAGAAATTAGTACGTTTTTGTCTTAGGAATTTCTGAGCTGTAGCTAGTGACAGTTCTTCAAATTTCTGTAATAAGTAAGAAAGAGTGTTTTCCAGAATTCCTACAGGTGAAAATACTTCGATAGGGACAATACAACTAGATGGACAGGACATTTATCCCAATATAATATTGTGTGGTAGAAATGCATGGGCTTAAAATACTGGCTTATTATACATAAGATAACAGCCCAGAATAAGAGATTTTTCGGCTCAAAGAAGAGTGGAGGAAGGGGGAGATAGGTAATTATGCAACAATGAATGAATATTTTAAAAAGTGAACTGGTGGAGGGAGATGGGAGAAAGAGGGGGTAAATCGTGCAATGATGAATGAATGAAAATCTAACTTTTTTGTAAATGTTTGTTAAAATGTAATAAAATAAAGTTTTATTTTAAAAAATACAGATTCCACAATTTAAAACTGAAATTTTGAGGACATTATTTATATTCTCCAAATCTGTTACATTGGATAGTAATATTGTAAAGATAATTTTGTAAATTTACAATATTATAAAAATAACTCTGCTTTTTCAGTCACTACTATGCTTCCGGTAATTTTCAAAGCTTTTATCTCTAGCCTAAATTTCTCTTCTGGTTTCCAGGTCTGGCAGGCTTTAAAAAATCAAATGTTCAAAACTGAAATCATCATCTTTGTTCACTTTAATGTCACAGACACACTTTCTAACCCATTTAAAGATGTCATCATCCATTGCCAGAAAATTTAGACAGCTTTCTAATTTCTTCTCCATCAACACTTGAAATCCTATTGATCTGAGCTCCTGTGCAGCTTTCCAGCTCCACCGTACTCTAACTCAGAAAAAACACCAATTCATGGGAACAGTCTCCTAATTGTTCTCCATGTTCATTCTTAACTCTTCCTCCTACTCCATTGTACTCCTCCATCCAGAGGAATCCTTGGAAAGAGCAAGTCTGTTTGCTTCCTCTTCTGCTGAAATGGCTTTCCACTACCCTCAGGATGATCCTTATCCTTTTTCTGTCAATCTCTTCTTCATCTGGTTCTATTTTACCATCCCAGCACCATCTGTAGTCTCCATGCCTCTTGGCATTTTAAGTTTTCTCTGTTGTTGTTGTTGTGTACCAAGAGTTGCAACTAACCCATATCTGACTTTCCAGTGGGCTTTCAGAGGCAGTTAATCACATGGGAGGAGAATGCCCATCCTTCTCCATGGAGCAGCTGGTGAATTTGAAATGTGTTCCTTTGGGATTGCAGTGAAGCTTCTTGCCACTAGGCCACTAGAGAATTTAATCTAGTTTCTCTTACTTCTGTGTCCTAAAAGAGGTTATATATAATTCTTCCCTATCACTGCCCTCCTCCTTATCTAATTGTTATGTCATCTCCCACAGAAAACTGTGTCCACAATGTGTATTACATGTCTCCATATATACTGTAGGGAACATAGTAAAATCTATTGCTGCTGTCACTATGTTAATCCAGCTCAATAAGAATCTTCCTCTCTTTCCAAGGAAAAGTCTCTCCTAACAAGCCCAAAATATGTGAGACAAAGCTT
>NW_006400057.1:2147810-2151566 GCF_000299155.1 Elephantulus edwardii
GATTTTTCGGCTCAAAGAAGAGTGGAGGAAGGGGGAGATAGGTAATTATGCAACAATGAATGAATATTTTAAAAAGTGAACTGGTGGAGGGAGATGGGAGAAAGAGGGGGTAAATCGTGCAATGATGAATGAATGAAAATCTAACTTTTTTGTAAATGTTTGTTAAAATGTAATAAAATAAAGTTTTATTTTAAAAAATACAGATTCCACAATTTAAAACTGAAATTTTGAGGACATTATTTATATTCTCCAAATCTGTTACATTGGATAGTAATATTGTAAAGATAATTTTGTAAATTTACAATATTATAAAAATAACTCTGCTTTTTCAGTCACTACTATGCTTCCGGTAATTTTCAAAGCTTTTATCTCTAGCCTAAATTTCTCTTCTGGTTTCCAGGTCTGGCAGGCTTTAAAAAATCAAATGTTCAAAACTGAAATCATCATCTTTGTTCACTTTAATGTCACAGACACACTTTCTAACCCATTTAAAGATGTCATCATCCATTGCCAGAAAATTTAGACAGCTTTCTAATTTCTTCTCCATCAACACTTGAAATCCTATTGATCTGAGCTCCTGTGCAGCTTTCCAGCTCCACCGTACTCTAACTCAGAAAAAACACCAATTCATGGGAACAGTCTCCTAATTGTTCTCCATGTTCATTCTTAACTCTTCCTCCTACTCCATTGTACTCCTCCATCCAGAGGAATCCTTGGAAAGAGCAAGTCTGTTTGCTTCCTCTTCTGCTGAAATGGCTTTCCACTACCCTCAGGATGATCCTTATCCTTTTTCTGTCAATCTCTTCTTCATCTGGTTCTATTTTACCATCCCAGCACCATCTGTAGTCTCCATGCCTCTTGGCATTTTAAGTTTTCTCTGTTGTTGTTGTTGTGTACCAAGAGTTGCAACTAACCCATATCTGACTTTCCAGTGGGCTTTCAGAGGCAGTTAATCACATGGGAGGAGAATGCCCATCCTTCTCCATGGAGCAGCTGGTGAATTTGAAATGTGTTCCTTTGGGATTGCAGTGAAGCTTCTTGCCACTAGGCCACTAGAGAATTTAATCTAGTTTCTCTTACTTCTGTGTCCTAAAAGAGGTTATATATAATTCTTCCCTATCACTGCCCTCCTCCTTATCTAATTGTTATGTCATCTCCCACAGAAAACTGTGTCCACAATGTGTATTACATGTCTCCATATATACTGTAGGGAACATAGTAAAATCTATTGCTGCTGTCACTATGTTAATCCAGCTCAATAAGAATCTTCCTCTCTTTCCAAGGAAAAGTCTCTCCTAACAAGCCCAAAATATGTGAGACAAAGCTTCACCATCCTTGCCTCCAAGGGAGCACTCAGGCCACACTTTCTCCAAGACATGTCTCTTTGTTCTTTTGGTAGTCTACAATATATTCAGGATAGGACAAAGTTCAGATCTGTTATTCATAGAGTAGCTATGAGTCAATGTTCCACTCAATGGCACATAACAACAACAACTGTATATTGTCCAAGAACCTTGTCATTTTCCTATGAAAGGAATATAGCTCTTTACCATAGTGAACTTGTCCATTAAATGTGGCCTAGTGGTACAAAGCTGGATTTAGAAGAGTCTGTGGCACTAGAGACTATTGCTAAGATCAGATGGATCTTGACTGAAAGAAAAAAGAGTACCAGAATAATGTCTACCTGAGCTTCATTGACTATGCAAAGGCTTTTGACTGTGTAGTTATCAAATTGTAGCTAACTTTGAGAAGAATGGGAATCCCAGAACACTTGACTGTACTTATGTAAAACCTACACTTTGACTAGGAAGCAGTCATCAAAACAGAGCAAGAAAACACTTTATGGTTCAAAATTAGGAAAGGAGTGCATCAGGAATGTGTCTTGTCTCCATACCTTTTCAGTCTGTATGCAGAACAGATCATTTGGAAGGCTGGACTTTACAAGGAGGAGTATGCCATCAGGATCGAAGGAGGACTCATCAACACCTTGTGTTATTCCCATGGTACAACCTTGCTTGCCAAAACCGAGAAGAACCTGAAGCATTCGCTCCAGAAGGTCAAGGAGTGTAGTCTTCAATATAGATTGCACTCAACATTAAGAAGACAATGATTCTCACCATGGGACAAATTGACAACACCATGATGGATGGAGAAGAGATTGAGATTGTTAACAATTTTAGTTTGCTTAGTTCCACACTCAATACTCTTGGCATCAGCAGTCAGGAAATGGAAAGATGTATTACATTAGGGAGGTCTGTTGTCAGGGACCTTTCCAAAGTGCTAAAGAGCAAGGATGTCAGTTTAAAGACTAAGATGTACCTGACCAAGGCCGTGGTTTTCACAATTACTCGCTATGCAGCATAGAGCTGAATAATGACTAAGGATGACAGAAGAAGAATTGATGCATTTGAGTTGTGGTGCTGGAGAACATATCGTATGGTGCTACCATGGACCACCAGGAGAACAAATAGACCTATCTTGGAGAGAATAAAACCAAGTTTCTTCTTGCAGGCAAGAGTTTTGAAGCTCTGTCTCACACACTTCAGGCACGTGGTCAGCAGAAGGACATTATGTTTGGAAGGGTGGAGGGACATCGCAGGAGAGGAAGACCCTGCGTGAGATGGACTGACACAGTAACTAAGGCAATGGTATTAGGTGTGTTGGAGTCAGTGAAACTGTTTCAGGATAGGGCAGGTTTAAGTGCTATTATACATAGGGTTTCTAGGACTCAGGCTACTCAATGGCACATAGCAACAACAACAACCAAGATAAGAGTGGTAAGAAGCTATACTGCAATACTGAAGACAAGCAGTTCAAATCCACCAGCTGCTCTGTGGGAAAACGATGGACAATCTCCTCCCATTAAATTAACTGTCTACGAAAACTCATTAATTATGGGTCAGTTCTAACTCAACAAAACACCACAACTCCTCTATTAGATAAGAAATTTTTTGAGGATAAAAGTCAGAAGCTGTCATCATGGTATCTTTAGCTGCATGCATCAAACAATGAAAACATAATATATGAACTTAAGAGCATAGAATTTATCACATCTAAGCAAACACTGTGAACCACATACAGGCATGTCTCTTCATTACACTTCATAATTAGCTTTTCACACTCAGAAAATGGATTAAATCCTTTATATAAACGTATTCTAAATCTCTAAAGCCAGTCAAGTGTCCCCAAAGCTCAACAGGTTTAGTTTCCGAAATCTGAAGATTGGAGTTGGCAACGCTAGAGTTTCACCTCAAATACTTCAGGTGTTAGGGACCTGTCTTTTTTTCTCTGAAAGAGAACTAGTCAGAGCCTTCTCTCTTGGATCATTGCTAGAAGAACAAGTGAAAAGATGATACTCAGTTGCCAACTCAGGCACACGCTGGCCAGACAGATCAACCCCAATGAAGATAGGAATGTGAAGGGAAGGATGAGAAGTTGCTGACTCAAGACAATGATTAAACACAAAAATTACAGACTCGGCTCTCTCCCACCTCTCCTTGGTCTCAGGGGTGAAACACGTGAGACTCTATGTTTCGTTTTTCCATAATATGGCTTAAGAAGTCTACCTCCAACTCTCACTCATCTCTCCTCTAAGAGAAGGAGCACTAGGACTCTACTTGGAGTTGTCTAGAAAGACTTTCTCAAGCTTACTCAGTGCTTTTCCCCTAGATTATAAGTCCCATGAATTAGACACAGTGGTATGTTGCTCACCAATGTAGCCTCAGCACAGTGTGGTTCAAGAGCTGAAACCAAGAG
>NW_006400057.1:2152303-2158871 GCF_000299155.1 Elephantulus edwardii
AACCTCTTGGAGGGTCAGCTATGTATTGGTCCCAACTTGATGGTACACAACAACAAAAAAATGTATGTTAAATTCAACCCAGTCACTCTGTACATTTGAGTAGATGCCTAGCACTACTAAACACTTCTTAACACTTCTACTAGTCATCTTTCTGTTAAGAACAAAGTGTTTAATGTTTACCATCTCTTGCTTTGATCAAATTATCATATCAAAAGGTTGGCCAAATACAAAGTTACAATATGCTGCGTTGTTGTTAAGTACCATCAAGTTGTAGGAGACTCATAGAGGCCCTATGAATGAAAGTCCTCGACAATTTTGTGCGTGATTGCATCCTTTCTCCAGGTTGATATGGTTTCCATAGTCAAGCTGTTTACAGAAGTGGATGCCACTCCTGTATCCAAGCTTGTTTCAACCAGGGAGTGCCACCAAACACTGTTCACCATGGGTAACTGTTATTGCATTTGACACGTCTGTGTCACAGTGTTCAGCTTCACAGCAACCACAAGTTGTATGGCAACTTGTATGGCAAGTGGACAGACCAGGGCTATACGACCTAGAAGCATGTTTGACCAACAACATTTAAAACAGGACTTAAGGCTGCAGATTAGAGTAACCCACCATTGGCTTGGTAGCATCACTTTCAGTCCACTAGGCCAACTGGTTTTTCTCTGTGTTGTTAAGTGCCATTGAGTCATAGGCTACTCATAGCGACCCTATGAGCGAAAGTCAAGCTACAATATAGAAATAGAAAATCAGGGAACACAAGAGATTAAGTGGTTTTCCCAGGGTCACAGGTCACAACTCATTATCAAAAGCTTCATCTATAGATTCGTATCTGCCCTATTATCTAGGCCGGTGATATCAATAACATTCCATTTCTATCTATTAATGTTCATACCATCACATAAAGATGATTTATCTTTTCAATTCTTTGTCACATTCTATAAAAAGTAAGACTGTGTTTGTCCCATGTAAGTTATTTTTTCTAGGGTTGAGGGGAAAATAGTAACCATGATTAAAATTCAATTAATAAAACTTATCCTTATTCCTCTTTGGTTCAGTCCTCAAGAAAAAAGCAGAACATTTCATTGTTACTTACTATACCTAGAAGGTTGGAGGGTCAGCACAGAAGAATCGACTATGTCTCAATTGTCCCCTTTCAGTTGCTCCATGACCCAAGTGTGTGGATTCTTTCTGACCAGAATGGGCATGTCTAGTGGTGTCTGCTGACTGTCTGTGAGAAGAGTTCTGTCTTCTTCCTGGTTAAGATGGATTGGCACAGTAACCTGGATAATGGAAGTAGGTGTGTCAGAGACAGAGTGGCTCAGGATAGGGCAGGTTTCAGTGATACTGTGCAGAAGGTCGCTATGAGTCATAATCAACTCCATGACACATACCAACAACAATAATTTACCTCAAAAGTAGAATTAAAATAGGAGACATGCCAAGGTCATATGAAAGAAGAGGGAGGAAATACTACGACACTTCTAAAAAACAGGCATATGCAACAGTAATACACAAATAGACGGAGTAGGGGTGAGGTGGGAGGCAAGTGGGAAATGCTATTGTCACTGCTCTGAAAGAGTGGCTAGCCAACTAGCCTATTCTGACTCAAAAAACAAAAATAAGTATTTATTTGTTATTTTTCCTATCCACAGATAAATTCCAACAAGATAATAGGAGACACACACTCCCATTGAATAAAAAAAGATTATTTCCAAAGATGCCAATATTAAACTATCCTAATGCCTCCCCTGCTCTGCCTTTATTTTCCTTAATTTTACAATAGAATTTCTTTTTCTGGATTTGCTTCTCTATGATGTTACATTTGGTAACTAATTTCCAAAAGTTCACTTCATTATGTATAGATAATTTATGAACAAAATATTCCCTGTACCAATATATTCTGGATTAAATTGTAGCAAGTTACCTCATAGGGGAAAAAATATAAATGTGAGTTTTAGAGTATAATATCTGGCTAAGAAGGCAGGTTATGAAAAGTCAAGTGTGATTTAGGGTATCTGAGGAATAGAAAAGTCTTAAAATAGAAAAAGTATAAAAAGTATATAGTAGTGAGACAACATGCATCATAAGTTTTATGTTATTAATCAGCAGGGTTTATGAAAATTTACTCACATGTATTCCATCACTAACTCACTTTCTTTGTTTAGATATCAGTTTTTCACTATCTTTTTTTGGTATCTCCTCTGAAAATTTGCTTTCAATATTGTTGTAGGTCAGTCTATTATGAAGATTTAGCAAGTGGAGAAATTGAGACTATATTTGTCCTTTACTTTCTTTTTTTCACCTACAAGAGGATATATAGGCAGATAGTTTTCATGAACAGATATGGTGATCAGAAGGAACAATATCCATGATCATGCATATCTTCGGCAGATGGTATTTTACATGCATATTTGTATATGCATGTTCCAAATATATATACCTAGAGTCAACAGCAGGAAAGTTTCTTAAATTTATTTTTGATTAATTGATTTGTGTATAAGCTTTCATATACATTATGTTTCCTTCATCCACATTGTGTTGTATACAATCATTCACTTTTATCCAATCATTTTTATATATTATTTCATTTGTGCACATTTTGTTTTATATTCTATACATTGTGTTTTATAGAATTATTATTAATTTATAATTTCTATAAAACAAAAGACAAATTGGGAAAATCTGCTGTCAGGGACCTCTCTAGAGAACTGAGAAGCAATGATGACAGTCTAAAGACTAAGGTACGCCTGATCCAGGCCATGGTTTTCACAATTACTTGCTATGCATCAGATAGTAGGACAATGACCAAGGATATGTGGTGCTAGAGAAGAATCTTGAACATACCATGGACCACCAAGAAAACAAACAGTTCTGTGTTGGAGAAGGTGAAAATAAGTTTCTCCTGGGAGGCTAGGATTTTGAAGTTCTGTCTCACATACTTTGGGTATGTGGCCAAGAGAGAGTTGTACTTGGAAAAGGGCATCATGCCTGGAAAGGTAGAGGAACAGCACAGAAGAAGAAGACCCCAGATGAAATGAATTGACACAATAACTGGGACAATAAGGGTAGGAGTATTGAAGTCAGTAAGACTGGCTCAGGACAGGGCAGGCTTCAGAACTGTTGTACATAGGGCCGCTATGAGTCACAGGTGACTCAACAGCACATAACAACATCATCATCATCCCATGTCATCAAAAACCTATTGCAAAAACAAAACCAAAACCAATCCAACCCATTGCAACTTGCCTATTCTCCTGCAATGCTTCTTTCCTTCCCCTTTTGAAAAGTTATCTTGTTCATATTTGCTACTTATAATAGTCATATTTTTTCCTCTAATCCTCCCAGATTGATCCTCCCCTGGTCACCATGGTGTTCATTGTTTCTATTTTCCCTTTCACCTCCTACTTAAAGTCAAATCCCTATGTACATCAAAAACTTTCTCCAATGGGGTGAAACAAAAGCCCACAAATGGGGAAAAAAGCCTTTGGAAAGAAATTTCAGACTCATAAGTGATGTTTCTAGAATACTACAGGGCCTCCATAAGGAAAAGACTGATAACTCAGTCAGAAAATGGGTAAAAGACATTAACAGACTCTTCACAAAGGAGGACATCTGGATGGCTAACAAACACATGGTTTGCAGACACAGAAATGTATGTTCAAAATCACTAGCAATAAAATGACACAAATCAAAACAACAATGAGATACCACCTCACCCCAATAGCAGTAGCAAAGTTTAACAACACAGCATACAATAAATTCTGGAGAGAATGTAGAGAGATTGGACCTCTTACACACTACTGGTGGGATTGTAAAACGGTACAACTGCTATGGGAGACAGTTTGATGTTTCCTCAAAAAGATGAACTTGGAAATCTCATATGGCCTTGCTAATCCACTATTAGAAATATAACTCAAGGAAGTCAGAGTTGACACATAAACGGAAATATGCACAGCTATGTTCATCACAGCATTATTCACACTAGTAAGAAAATGGAAACACCCCAAATACCCATCAATAAACAAATGGATGGAGAAAGTATGATATATTCCTGCTATGGGACTACTATGCAGCAGTAAAGAACAAGAAGTATTTGTAAAAAATTTCTCCTTCGCTTTTGAAGATTTATTTCACAGAAGATATAATTTTAAATCAGTAGTGTAATGGTTTTGTTCATTTGTTTGTTTTGGGGATTTTTGTTTCCACCACTTAAAATAATGTGCTCCATGGTTTTTTGTTTCTGTGATTTTTAGTGAGAAGTCTGATAGAATTCTTATCTCTATTCTTTTATAGGTAAGATCTATAAAAACAATTGTGGGATAAAACTGTTTACTTTAGTCTTGGTTCATACTGTTTGATGACATAAGCATTGTTGGGACTATAGGTAGTGAAGAGTGAGGTAGGTGGCAGAGTCTATAAAGAGTTATGCCACTAACCCTACAATGGTGCTTCTCTGCTGGTTTGAGTGTAGCCGCGGCTCTGAGGGAGAAATATGAGTATCCTCCTCCTATGTGAAGTGCAGCCTTTCAAAGAGAGGGTCAGCTACAACTTGGTTGCTACTCAACAGCAATGAGCGAAAAACACAACTCTGAAGAAAGACTGAGATTGCAAGGATTGCCTCACACAGTCCTCAATGAAGAAGAGAATAATGTCTAGAGTGATAGTGGTCGGCTCAGGCTTCCCTAAGAAGTTGGTTCAAGAGATGAAATAGAAGGTCTTAGACTTGTAGATGAAATACACTCAAGGTTACAAAAGAAGTTTTGAGTAATTCAAGGACTAAGGTAGAAAGTGACTGGGGTAATGTGGGTAGGTGTGTCAAAGACAATAAGATTGGCACAGGATAGAGCAGACTTTAGGGCTGTTGCACATAGGATTGCTATGTGTCGCAGGTGACTCGATTGCAGAGAACAATAACAGGATTGTAAGAGAGCTCTGGTGGCTTAGTGGCAAGAAGTTGGGGCACAATCTCAATGGCACACAGTTCGAGGCCACTAGCTGCTCCACAGGGGAAAGATGGGCAATCTCCTCCTGTGTGATTAACTGCCTCTGAAAACCCACTGGAGGGTCAACTATGCTCTGACTCTACAGTACACAAAAGCAACAAAGAGCCAATTATATAACAATGGCTGCATCGGAATGGAATGGAATGGAACGGAACAGAACAGAACAGAACAGAACAGAACAGAACAGAACAGAACAGAACAGAACAGAATAGAATAGAATAGAATAGAATAATAGAATAGGAATAAACCCAAAAATAGATGGTCAATTGATTTTTGACAAGGGAGCTAAGTTCATTTGATGTGAAAAGAGAAATCTTTCCAATAGATGGTGAAAACATTGGATCATCCCATGACCAAAAACGAACTAGAATCCATCTCTCATATCAGATATAAAACGCAAATGTATTAAGGGCCTATATGTGCAAATAAAACCATGAAACTCTTAGAAGAAAATGTGGGCAGTAATATATTTTCTAGCCAAGTTATTAATAATTAATTATTTAATATAATAACAAAAGAATAAACAGCAAAGGTCAAAATAAATAATTGGGAACTCATAAAATGTTAAACTTTTTTCTTCCAGAAAATGAGAAGACAAATCATAAACTTGGGATATATCTTCAGAAGCCACATATAAAATAAAAATCAAGTAATAAAACAGTATGTGAGTAAAGAACTTGAATAGACATTTTACCAAGAGGACTCTCAAATAGCCACCAGAGTTATGAAAAGTACTCAGTGTCATTCGGTCATTATAAACACTCAAATTAAAACTGTAATGAAAACCCATTTTATTTTTACTGGAACAGCTAAAATAAACAAACAAACAGCACCAAAACTCCAGAAAATAAAAAAGCTAGAGAGGATGGGAGGAATTGGAAAAATGTACACTCTCGATTGTTGTTGTCACTGTTATGTACCATTCAGTTCGAATTGATCTATATACATAGTTGACACTTCAGCAGATTTTCAGAGGCAGTGCATTGGATGAAGGAGATTGTCCATCTTTCTGTCATGGAGCAGCTGGTGGATTTGAACTGTGCTTTCGGATAGGCAGTGCAGCTCATTTACCTCCTAAATCATCGGAAGAATGCCATATTACAGTCATTGTAAAACAAAGAAACAAACAAAACAACAGTATGGTGGTTCTCAGGTGGCCTAGCGGTAAGAAGCTGTGCTGCAATCCCACAGGCATGTGGTTTGAATCCACTGATGGCTCTGTGGAAGAAAGATGGGAAATCTCCTCTCTTGCAAATTATCATTTATAAAAAGCTAGTTTCAACTCAATGACATACAATAACAACAACACAAAACTACACCCAGAATACTTTGAAAGAAAAAACTTAAAAACAGATACTGATGCATCAATGTTTATGGTAGCACCATTTCAACAGGCAGAAACCACTCAGTAACAGAAAGACAATTACTGCATAATACCACTGATATAAAACAGGACTGACATGGGGGTTAGGGGGAAACTAAGAAAAGAGGGGATAAATAATGTACATGGCATTGAAACAGATGAGGGAGAGAACTGTACAAAAGGAATATATGATTAG
>NW_006400057.1:2159306-2160585 GCF_000299155.1 Elephantulus edwardii
AAATTCTCTAAAATGTCACTTACATTAAAAAGGCAATAAAAAAATTCTAAAGCAACTAAGGTTTATTAGTAGCTACTGGACCTCTGGTGGCCCAGTGGCAGAAGCTACACTGCAATCTTGAAGGTATGGTTCAAGGTCACCAGTTGTTCTAGAGAAAGAAGAAAAAGGACGATTCTTGTTTATGGAGTGCTAAGTTTTGGTTTATAGTGGTGGAAAAAAATCTCATTCATTAGGAGGGTCAATTATTGCAAGGATTGTTTATAACAGTTACACTTATTGAAAGTTGAACTGACGTTGTATGCTGAAATGGACATTTTTAAAAAACAATAATAAAAAAATGTATCATTTCCTCCAGGGTCACTCATTTTGCATATTTCATGAGTTCCTTGTTTTTCAGTGCAGCATGGTATTCCATTGTGTGAATATACCATAGCTTCTCTAGCCATTTATTTGTTGATGGGCACTTGGGTTGTTTCCAACTCTTTGCTATTGTGAAAAAAGCAGCAATAAACATGAGTGCACATATATCTGCTTGGGTGGCAGTTCTGGTTTCTTTAGGGTAAATTCCCTGTAGTGGAATTGCTAGGACAAATGGTATTTCTATTTCCAACTTTTTGAGAAAGTACCAAACTGTCTTCCATAGTGTTTATACCATTTTACACTCCCACCAACAGTGAATAAGGCTTCCAGTTTCTCCACAACCTCACCAGCATTTGTTGTTTGCTGTTCTATTAAATTTCGCTCTTCTTACCGGGGTGAGATGATATCTCAGTTGTTGTGATTTTTATCTCAGAGCTAGGGATTTTGAACACTTCTTCATGTGTTTGTTTGTCATCTGAATGTCTTCTTTGGTGGAGTGTCTGTTCATATCCTGTGCCCATTTTTCAATTGGGTTGTTATCCTTTATCTCATTGTTGTGCTCAAGCATTTTATAAATTCTAGATATAAGTCCCTTATCAGATCTGTCAATACAAAATATATTTTCCAAGTCTGTTGGAGAAGTTTTTGGATGTGCAGAGGATTTGATTCTTAGAAGTTTTCCATTCATCTGTTTTATCCTCTCCTGGTTGTAGGTTTTTCAGGATGCTTAGAAAACTGTTTATGTTATGGATTAGGGCTTCTAGAGTTCTTCCAAGCTTTTCTCTAATGAAGTTTATAGTCCTTCATTTTAGTCCTAGGTCCATGATCCACCTTGAGTTGGCTTTTGTGTATAGAGTGGAGGTGTGAATTTTCTGCAGTTAGTTTTCCAATTTTGCCAACACCATTTGTTTAAACGGCT
>NW_006400057.1:2161078-2167558 GCF_000299155.1 Elephantulus edwardii
CATCCTTGCCTAGTTTCTGTTCTCAAAGGAAATGCCTTTAATCTCACTCCATTGAGAATAGTGTTGGCTCTCGGATTTGCATATATACTTTTTACTATGTTGAAGAAATTCCCTCTAATCCTATTTTGTTGAGTGTTTCATTCAGAAAACGGTGTTGGATTTTGTTAAAAGCCTTTTCTGTATCAATTAATAGGATCATGTGGTTCTTGTTCTTTGTTTTGTTTATATGATGAATTACATTGTTTTTCTCATGTTGAAACATCCCTTTATACTGTTATGAATCGTAGTTGGTCATGGTGAATTATTTTTTGATGAATCATTGGATTCTAAGGGCCAGGACTTTAGTCAGGATTTTTGCATCTATATTCATGAGAGATATTGGCCTCTAGTTTTCTATTTTGATCGTGTCTTTATCTGGCTTTGATATCAAGGATATGTTTCCTTCATAGAATGACTCTAGAAGAATTCTATCTTTTTCAATTTTCTTAAATAGTTTATGTAGAATTGGTGACAGTTCTTCTCTGAATATTTGATAATATTCACTTGAAAATCCATCTGGTCCAGGACTTTTTTTGGCTGGACTTTGTTTTATTACCTTTTCAATTTATTTTGTAATGGGTCTATTCGGGTGTTCAATTTAGGTTTGTGTCAGTCTAGGTAGGTTTTGAACTTCTAAGTATTTATCCATTTCCTCTAGGTTTTCATATTTGTATAGTTTTTCATAACATTCCAATGTTAGCCTTTTTATTTTAGTTGGTTCTATTATGATGTTGCCTGTTTCATTTCTTATTCAGATTATTTGTGTCTTTTCCTTCATTTCCTTTGCTAGTGGTTTATCAATTTTAATGACCTTTTCTAAGAACCAAGTCCTTGGTTTTTTTATGGTTTCAATTGTTTTTGCTTTCTATTTCACTTATTTCTGCTCTAATTTTCATAATTTCAGTGTTGTTTTTTTTAGGTGTCTGTTAGGTTTTCTTGCTGTCCTTTTTCAGTTTGTTGTAGATGTTGGGTTAGAATGTCAATAGTCATTTTTATCCTGCCTTTTGATGTTTTTGTTTATTTCTATAAATTGACCTCTGGTTACTGTTTTAGCTGTTTCCCAGATGTTTGGTAAGTGGTGTTCTCATTGTCATTTGTTTAAAGAAAATTTTTCATTTCATTTTTTATTTCTTCCAGTACCTACTCATGTTCAAACAAGGTGTTGTTCAGCTTCCAAATTTATGTGTTTTTTTCTCCTTTATCCTCTTGTTATTAATTTCTAATTTTGTAGCATTGTGATCTGAGAAGATGCTTTGTATTATTTTTGTGTTTTTTAATTTATGGATGTTTGCCTTGTGGCCTAAAATGTGATCTATTCTTGAAAACATTCCTTACACTTTGGAGAAGAAGGTGTACTGTGCTTTTTTCTTTTCTTTTTTCTTTTTTTGGTGCATTGACTTATCAATATCCATGAGTTCGAGTTGTTTTATTGTATGGCTTAACTCTTCATCATCTTTGTTGAGTTCCTTTCTGGTAGTTGTATCTTTTCTTGAGAGGGATGTATTGAAATGTCCAACTACCATAATAGTGTTGTCTATTTCCTTTTTTCAGTTTTGTTAATATTTGTTTTATATATTTTGCAGATCTTTCATTTGGTGCATAGATATTTATTATTATTATGCCCTCTTGTTCTATTGATCCTTTGATCATTATGTAAAGACCTTTCTTGTCTTTTGTGATGTTTTTGCATTGAAATTTATTATATCAGAGATTAATATCACTACTCCTGCTTTTTTTATGGTTGTCATTTGCTTGATATATTTTCTTCCCACTATTTTTTATATAATCTTTATCTTCATTTTTCATGTGTGTCTCTTGTAGACAGCATATTGATGGATTTGGGGTTTTTTTATGCAATCTGCTACTCTTTTTCTCTTCAGTGTGTGTCTAAACCATTTACATTCAATGTGATTATTGGGAGGCAAGATTTTATTGCTATTGCTTTGTTCTTTTTGATGTTGTTACTAGCTACTTTGATCCATCCTACTTTCTGTGGCACCTCTGTAAGAAGGATGTGTCTTAGTGTTTCCTGCAATGCTGGTCTTATTTTTACAAACTCCCTTAGGTTTTGTTTTTCTTGGAATATCTTAATCTTTCCTTCATAATTTGATGAACAGTTTTGCTGGGTACAGTATTCTTGGTTGACAGTTGTGTTCTTTGAGTGTTCGACATATGTCATTCCTCTGTCTTCTTGCTCACATAGTTTCTGCTTAAAAATTGATACTTAATCTAATCTGCTCTCCCTTATAAATTACTCTTTATTTTCCCCTTGCTGCTTTCAGAATTCTCTCCTTATCTTTGGTTCTGGCAAATTTGACTATGATATGCCTTGGTGGGTCTTTTTGGGGGTCTATTCTACATGGTATTCACTGACCTTCTTGAATATGTATTCGCTCATTCTTCATTATGCCTAGATAGTTTTCTTCTAGTAATTCTTCCACAACTTTTTCAGTGCCTTTTTTTGTTTCTCCTGTTCTGAGATTCTGATGATGTGCATGTTATTTCTCTTGATGGTGTCCCACATTATTTTTAGGTTTCATTCCTTTTCCTTCCATTTTGATTCTACTGTTTGCTCTAGCAAATCAGTGGTGACAATTCTATCTTCTGTTTCACTGGTTCTGTGTTCTATCTCTTCAACTCTGTTTGTGTCCCTCCATCATGCTGACAGCGTCTGAAACATTGAACTTCATATATTGGATTGTGGTTGCTTGTTTTCCAGAGTCTCTAATGCCTTGTTTGTTTTATCTGCATTGTTTTGGATTGTTTTTTTAAGCTACTCCTCATTTTTGCTTGCAGTGTCCTGTAATTCTTCAAGTTTGTCTTTCACCCATTGAAAATATTCAATCATTGTTCTTTTAAAGTTTGTGTCAGAAGGTTTCATTAGACTTTCTGGCTTCAGGAAATCCACTGATACTGTGTCACTTTTACAGGCTGACATCTTGCTTTGCACTTATATAGGGTGTGAGGTAGCCTAGTTCCTATGAGACATCGCTTAAATAGAGCTTTTTATGCTTGAAAGGATAATAGGCTCTTGATCTGAAGTCACTGCATAGGGGTGGGTGGAGCTAGAGGCAGACGAGGGTACCAAGTGGGTGCAGGAGTAAAGGTTGGTGGAGCGTAGAGGCAGACAGAGCACAGAGGCTAGTGCAGGCATAGAGCTTGATGTGGGTTTAGAGGCCCCTGGCATGCATGCAGACATTCGCTGAGTGGGCAGATGCTCAATCTCTTATAGACTGAGCATGAGTGGGGACCTCAGTCAAATCCCATCTCTCAGGCCATATCTCAATTTCACTGCATTTCGCAGCACAATTCTTAACCACTTGGCCATCAATTTTCTGCTTGTAGGCTAGGATTTTGAACCGAAGCTCTTTCTCACATACTTTGGGCACATGACCAGGAGAGACTAGTCCTTGGAGAAGGACATGATACTTGAAGGGTGGATGGACAGTGCAGGAGAGGATGTCCCCAGATGAGATGAATTGATGCAATATCTATGACTATGGGGGTTGGTGTGTTGGAATTAGTGAAACTGGCTTAGGACAGGGCAGAGTTCAGAGCTTTTGTACATAGGTTGCAGGTGACTTTATGGCTCCTAACAACAACAACAGGCCATCAGAGCTAATTTAATTAAAGATATCTAATCAAAGAAAGGAGAGTAAAAATAGTTATAAAAATCAGAGAATATAAACAATAAGATTGAATTGTGTGTGTAGAAACTATCAAATTGTATGTATTTCTTATGTGTATTTTTAACAACAATAATAAAATAAATTCACATTCTTAAAAGAAATGAACGAACTAGAAATAAAGCATTGTTGTTTATTGTTAAATACCATCAAGTCACTCATGACTCAAAGCAACCCTATGTACAATGGCCCTGAAACCTGCTCTATCCTGTGCCAACTTTACTGTCTCTGACACACCTACCCTCATGACTCCAGTCACTGAATCAATTCCACCTCATTCCCAAAGTATGTCAGATGAAGCCTCAGAATCCATGCCTCCAAGGAGCAGCCTGGTTTCACCCTCTCTAAGATGAAGTGGCAAATATTCTAATAAGTGAGCTAAATCTGAGAGAGGAAACAGTGTCAATACTCTAGGCTGGCTCATTTCTGGTGTCTTGCAAAAAGAAAAAGTGGAAAGAAGTGGAGAAGCAGAAAGAAATTACACTGGAGAAGGGAAAGGCAACCTGAAATGAATGGATGATCACACATGTGGATCAAAATTAACAATCTGGAATAAAACATGTATTACAGATTGAAGGGGAGTGTGGACGATATGTGTATGAATGAAAAACCAATTACTTTGTAAACTTTCATTCAGATAAGAATGAAGAATAATTTTTTGAAAAAGAAAGTTTTAGAGGTTACAGATGCTAAGTCTTACAAAATCTTGTACATCAATGGTAGTCAGTCACATTCTAGGTATTATATTTCACAAGGAGAGTCAACACAATTCCTTGACATGGGACATGAAGCAAAGAGGAAGAACCAATGATAACTCCATTTTTTTTTCAGTCTGAGCAATATAAAGGAACTAAGTTTCTATTTCTTAAGATGGAAAGATTGGATCACATATGGGTTTAGAACTCGATTTGGTTTTCATTGTTAAGAGGTAGTTAGTTGTTGTTAGGTGCTGCCAAGTTGAGTATGACTCACAGAGTCCCTATGAACAAGAGATGATCTGAAACGTCTTGTCCTTTGTCATCCCTATACTTCCTGATACAAAAGAGCTCATTGCTATGCATCTGAGAGCTGGACAATGAACAAAGATAAGAGGAAAAGAATTGATGCATTTGAGCTGTGGTGTTGGAGAAGAGCACTGAACACTCATACCATGGACAGCCAAGAGAATGAACAGATGTGTTTTGGAGAGGGTGCAGCTGGAGTGCTCTTTGGAGGCAAGAATGATGAGTCTTCACCTCATATACTTTGGGCATATTGCTAGGAGGGGTTATTCCTTGGAGAAGGATGTGATGCTGGGAAGGGTGGAAGGTTGGCGAGGAAGAGGAAGACCCTCAACCAGGTGAATTGATACAGTGATTACTGCAATGGGTTCTTGTGTTAAGAGGTTAAGTAGGTAAAAAATAATCAGGGAAAAACAATGAAAAGAACCAGTTAGGTAGTAGGAGCCCTGGGGATCCTAGAGCCCAAGTTAAAAAAAAAAGGTTCAAGGAGGAAGAATTGACTAACGATGCCAACTGTCAAGATAATTCGAGTAGGATGAGACTGATATGGACCTTTGGATTGAGCAACTGAGACACTAGTGACCTGACAGTCACAGATCCAGTGATCCTACACAATACACTCTAAGCAAAAAAGAAAAAATTGTTGCCTGTAATTGCAAGTTGAGAAATGAGAAAAGAGGGTCATTGTCAAGAGGTAAAAGTCTGTTTGGAAACTTCTCTGAAGAGTATTAGCGTGACTTTGGCCCCATCCTGTCTCCTGACTTGACCACTGCTGATGAGTTATGGCTTATGTTTCTTAGTGAGTTCAGGGATGGGGCCTATGCCCTCATATGTAACCTTGAAAGGGTTCCAAAATGACTTAGATTTTCTTACTTAAAAACAAAACAAAACAAAAGTCTAATTCTCACTATTAAACTAACATTTCAAAACTTGGAAAATGTTGGTCTTGGGGAAATATGCTGGCAATAGCTTTTCCAAAAAGTAAAGTCACATTCCACAACTACCTTTAAGTTTGGGGCAGGGGGAACAAACTCAGTTTTAAAAACAGGGAAAAGAAAACTGTCAATCCAAAAGTAGAGCTTGGAAGACATGTCTCCCTATATGTTTGAGTCCCTGTTGGAATCACTGTGCTCTGATGGGAATAGACATTCTCACCATCACAGTAACTTGCCCCTTGTTTGGAATTCAGGAAGTGTTTTTAAAGTGAGTAAATAAAGGAACTCAATTATTAGGATTTATTAGTGGCCTTTCAGTAGCTTTACCAGTGATCCTATGTACAACACTGCTCAGTCACACACCATCTTCACAATCGTTGTCATGTTGGAGCCCATTGTTGTAGACACTGTTGGTCCATCTCTCTGAGAGTCTCCATTTTTTTTTCTGACACTCTATTAAGTATGATATCCTTCCCCAGGGACTTGTCTCTTCTGATAACACATCTAAAGTATGCAAGATGAAGTCTCGCCATTCTCGATTCCAAGGAACATTCTGGCTGTGCTTCTTCAAAGACAGATTTATTAATTCTTCTGGCAATCCATGAGATATTTCATTTTCTTTGCCAACACTATAATTTAAACATATGAAGTTGTCTTAATCATTGTCCAGCTTTCACATGCATATAATTGATTTAGAATACCATGGCTTATGTCATGGGGAAGTTTGCTGTCAAGGACAAAGTGCTAAAGAGCAATGATTTAAGTCTAGAGACTAAGGTGCACCTGACCCAGGCCATGGTCTTCACAATTACTTGCTAT
>NW_006400057.1:2168203-2169355 GCF_000299155.1 Elephantulus edwardii
CCCTCCTCTTAGATCCTTATACTTATCCTACAATAATGGTTTTATATAATATTTATCCTTGTGGGACTGAATTAGTTCATGGAGCATAATGCTATCCAGTCCCTTCCAAGTTAGGTAGTAACTTATAAAATCATTGTTCCTGCATGCTGCATAGTATTCCATTGTGTGAATGCCCCATAATTTCTTAATCCATTCTTTTGTGGTTGGGCATCTGGGCTGTTTCCATGTTATTGGCATGGTGAATAATGTTGCTATGAACATTGGTGACTGATAACTCAATTACAAAATGGGGGGGACATGGAAAGAATTTTCACAGAGGAATATATTTGAATGGCCAACAGACACATGAAGAAATACTCCAAATCACTGGCAATAAGAGATGCAAATCAAAACCCCAATGAGGTACCATCTCATTCCAGTATCAGTGGCAAAGTTTAAGGGCAGCAAGTAACAAATGTTGGAGAGGATGTGACAAGAAAGGAACTCATACATTGTAGGTGGGATTGCAAAAGGGTACAACCATTCTGGAAGACATGTTGTTGTTTCTTCAAAAAGCTGAACATAGACATTCCATATGACCCAGCTATCGCACTAGTTGGAATATACCATGAGAAAATGAGAACTGAGGTGCAAACAAAGTCTCATTTCAATGCAGTTTCAACTTCTTCCTTCAAGACTGTCAGTTTTTTTATCATATACTACTTCCTGAAATGGTTGAAGTTTAATCAGTTGTTTTTGGCACAGTGACTGTGTCTTCCTTCCATCTTTCTTTGCTGTCTACTGCATCATTCAATATCTTGTCTATAGATTCATACACATATACATAAATACATACATACATACATACATACATACATACATACATACATACATACTGCAAATCAGGCCTTGGATTTTTTTCTTTAATTCTTTCCACTTGGGAAGGATCAAACTTGTGGGTTTTTAAAATTTCTAACTGTAGGTCAGTAATTATTTCATGATAATATTTTGCTTCGTCTTCTCCAACTGCTCCTTAAAATGTTTACGGCATTGAAGTCTATGGGGGAGAGAATAGTCTAAAAGTATTATATTTTAGGGCATTATTTTTATCATAGGAGTATGCAATGAGGGTTGCAGAGTGGATTATATTTGGCGGTAGGGGGTGGGGTTTGT
>NW_006400057.1:2171511-2205478 GCF_000299155.1 Elephantulus edwardii
CAGGGAACTGCCAGAAGTCCAGGCTGGATTTAGAATGGGTCGTGGTACTAAGGATATTGTAGCTGACGTTAGACGGATCTTGGCTGAAAGCAGGGAGTACCAGAGGAATGTCTATCTGTGCTTCATTAATTATGCAAAGGTGATTGACTGCGTGGATCATAACAAACAGTGGCTGACTCTGAGAAGAATGGGAATCCTAGAACACTTGATCGTGCTAGTGCAAAACTTATACTTGAACTTGCATATGAGCAATTAATTATCTGCAGTCAGCCCTTGGCCTTGTTCTGACCAATAATATTGAGCTTCTCTACCGTCTCTTTCCACAGATGTAGTCAATTTGATTCATGTAAATTCTATTTGTCCACATGTTTAGTTGCTGTTTATGTTGTTTAAAAAATTGTTTACATATGTGTCCATAAGCTTGTCATACTGTGGTGGCTTCTGTAATGCCACATTGCTAGAAATGATGTCACCTATATTTCAAATATGGGCAGGGACACTCATGGAGGGCTGGTTTTAGCGGAACTTACAGACTGAAACAGACTAAGAAGAACCTGGCAACACATTTCTGAAACAAAAGGTCATTGAAACCCTTATAACTAGCAGAACAACTTAGTCTGGTATATTGTTATGTGCTATTGAGACAGAACTGCTTACAGTGGATTTGAATCCTATGCCTTTGGGTTGACAGTGCAACTCCTTACCACTTGAACGCCAGAGCTAAGAACAGAAAATTAGTTTCTGTTTGGAAAGCACTCAAAATACAATAGGGAAAGAGCTGCCTCCTTAAAGCCAAATCTCACTTAATGATGTGCTGTTAGGTGGAGTTGAGTTGATTCTGACTCACAGCAACAGACTGAAACCTTGCTGGTAGTAACATGATGAGAAATTAGGAGAAATAGCTACAAACATCTGTCAACAATTGGAAGGTACCTTGTACAAAGAATAAATCTAGGAAAATTGGAAGTTGTCAAAAATGAAATGGAGCACATGAAGATCAATATGCTAGGCATTCAATAAGTTCAACTCATTGTCATTAAGTCTGAACAGACTCGTAGCCGATTGCTCAGGAGAAGATCACCCATCTTTCTCCTCCTGTAGAGCTGCTGGTGGATTTGAACTACCAGAGAGACCTTCTTTGAGTTAGCAGTGCAATTTCATATCCACTAGGTTGCTAGAGCTTCCTATTCTAGGCATTGCTGTTGTTTATGCGCTGTTGAGCTGACTCTGACTTACAGAGATCCTATGTACAACAGCTCCTAACCCTGCTTTATCCTGAGCCAATTTCACTGTCTCTGATACACCTCCCCCATTTTCCCAGTTACTGAGTCAATCCCTCTCATCCAGGGTCTTCCTCCCTTGTGCTCCACTCTGCTAGGCATGATGTCCCTCTCCAAGAATTGGTCCCTTCTTGCAACATGCCCAGAGTACATGAGACAAGTCTCTAAATCCTTGGTTCCAAGGAGAAGCCTGGCTCCACTCTGTCCAGGGCAGACCTATTTGTTCTCTTAGTAGTCCACAGTATGTTCAATACTCTTCTCCGGCACCACAACTCAACGGCATCAATTCTTCTCCCATCATCCTTAGTCATTGTTCTCTGATGCACAACAAGTAATTGCAAAGACCATAGCCTGGATCAGGTTCACCTTAGTCTCTAGACTACCACATTGCTCTTCATGACTCTGGAGAGGTCCCTGACAGCAAATCCTCCCATTGCAATTCATCTTTTGATTTCCTGGCTGCTGGTACCAAAAATGTTGAGTGTAGAGCCAAGCAAGCTGAAGCTATTAACAATCTCAATTTCTTCACCATCTATCTTGATGCTGCCAGTTGGCCCAGTGGTGATAATCTTTGTCTTCTTGATATTGAGCTTCAATCCATATTGAAGACTGCAGTCCCTGAACTTCTGCAGCAAGTGCTTCAGGTACCCCTCAGTTTCAGCAAGGCAGGTTGTATCATCTCCATAACGCAGATTGTTGATGAATCTTCCTCCAATCCTGATACCACATTCCTCCCTATAGAGCCCGCCTCCCAGGTGATCTGTTCCACATATAGATTTAAAAGGTATGGAGATAGGAAGCATCCTGGTGTACACCTCTCTTGATTTTGAACCATGCAGTGTCTCCTTGCTCTGTTCTGGTGACTGCCTCCTGATTCAAGTGTAGGTTTCACATGAGAACGATCAAATGTCATGGGATCCTCATTCTTCTCAAAGTCAGCCACAGTTTGTTGTGATTTACACAGTCAAATGCCTTTGCATAGTCAATGAAACACAGCTAGACATTCCTCTAGTACTCTCTGTTTTCAGCTAACATCCATCCAACACTGACTATAATTCTTGGCATTAGTGAGCTGAAATGCCCTGGTATTGGCAACATTGTACTGAGAAAGTCTGTAGTCAAGCGCCTCTCTAAACTACTGAGGAGCAATGAAGTCAGTCTGAGGGCTAAGGTACACTTGAGTCAGGCTGGTCTTTTCAGTCACTTGTATCGCATCTGAGAGCTGGACAGAAGAGTTGATGTCTTTGAACTCTAGTGTTGGAGAAAAGTGGTGACTGTGTCATGGACTGCCAAAAGAATAAACAGATATGTCTTGAGAAGGGGAATCCAGAGTGCTCCTTGGAGGCAAAGATGATGAAGTTTCATCTCACATACTGTGGGCATGTTGTTAAGAGTGATTATTCCTTGCAAAGAGAGATCATGCTTGGAAAGGTGTGGGGATAGCGAAGGAGAGGAACACCCTAAACCAGATGGATTGATACAGGGACTGCAGCAATGGGCTTGAGTGTGTCAGAGACTGAGGATGGTACAAGACAGGACATGTTCAGATCTGTTGTTCAGTAGATCTCTGAGTCATACTGACCCAGCAGCACCCAAAAACAACAACAACAACAACAACAACAATGCTTGTGCTGGGAATAACAAATTGAAGATGACTGGTGCTCAATTCAGTGTTAAAAGAAATACAACACTGTCCATGAATGACAGGTAATATCTATATGCCTGCAAGCAAAATAAGATAAAAATTATTTTTCATATTGACGGATTAACCACTAATGCCAAAGAGGAAGGAATTTAATATTTTTGCCAACGTATGGATTCCAAAATTGACCAAACATGTACTCAAAACACATTTACAACTATTTGTGATTGAAATATGAATGATGGAAACAAAGAAGAGATCAGTAGTTAAATATAAGGTCTTGTTGACAGAAACAATGCCCAAGATCATATGGCAAAATTTTGCAAGGCCGGTAACGAATTGATTTCACCACATACTAATCATATTCTCTTTTGTCTATTCCATAAGCGCTATGTCCTGAAATTAATTTCTTTTTTTTACATTAATTTCTTAACTACGTTTAGTTCAGTGCCACAGCTGTACTTCATACAGACTGATTGATCTATCAGTAAATGATTAGACTGTTAATTCAAGGAAACAATATTAATTTACATCTGCAAGATAAAGAAATAAGACTAACAATGTAAGTAAGCTTTAAAAAGCTTTGTATGGGATGGCTTGCAGGGTTCTGTAAATTGTATCTTTATTTGTTAAACGTTCCTCTGATGTTTTGATATCCGATGCCCTTATCAGAAGCCTTCTATCCATCAATCACAAACCATTATTTGTTGTTGCTAATCACTGACGTCAAATGTCTCCAGCACTTTTCAGCTTTATCCTTCCAAAGACCCTGTGCCATTTGGGTGAGGTTTTCAGCAGGAAGGCTACTTCTTTTCCTGGTGGTGGTGCCCCAAGTAGATGACAAAACTCTGAAGTTTTTGCCACACAATTCAAAATGCACCACTGCAGGGCATCACAGCTAGCTTATTTCTTGTCTTATGAAAAATGGATAAACTGACATCACTGCTTCTATCAGTAATAAAAACCAGACAGACAAACTGAGAGGTTCAAAGGTGGTCAATCTCAGTGAGGGATTATTCATCTCATGGGTTTTTTTTTGGTAGGGGGCGTTATTGTTTTCATCCACCACTGTATCTGTGATTTTCAGCTATAGCATCAATAATGAGACTGATATCCTGGAAAAGCAGAATGTTAAACACAAATTTACAAAATTACTTGTGATCTCCTCTTCTTTCTGAATTACTAAAGTAAACACTGTGAGCTTTAAAACAACAGACATATGCGTTTAAAAATAGCATGTTCCTCATTTCTGTTTTCCCTGCCACCACACTATTGGTCATACAATACTTGAGACTGTGGTAGAATTTCCAAAATAAATTTGATCTTTAGAGTTTGACAACAACAGTGGGTGAACTTCACAAAGTTCAGAGAGCCTATCCACCCAACTGAAAAACTAATGTCCTTTTGCCAATTCTCTGTAGCCCTTTGTTTTTGAGGTGAAGTTTTCACAATAATGGCAAAGTCTTGACTGCTTCATGCTGGTAACAGGAAATTGTACAAAAAGAACAACAGCCATTTCAACTCTTTCATGTGAGCAAAGTTCAGTAAGCTAACAAACAAATGCTTGGGGGTGTTGGAGAGATTAGACCTCATTCATTAATGGTGGGTATAAAAAATGGTGTAATAACTGTGAAAAGCAGTTTGGTGCTTCCTTAGAAAGTTAGGAATAGAAATATCATTTGATCCAGTAATCCCACTACTTGGGATATATTCCAAAGAAATAAGAACTGAGACACAAGCAGATATATGCACATTCATGTTCATTGCAGTGTTATTTACAATAGTCAAGGGTCCATCAAATGACTAGAGACACCATGATACTGTCACACAATGGGGTATTTTGCAACACTGAACAATAGAGTTGTGTTGCTTTGGGCAAGTTTGCTCTTAGGGACCATTCCAATATACTGAAGAGCAATGGTATCTGTTTGAAGGCTAAAATGTGCCTGAATCTGATCATGGACTTTTCAATTGCTTACTATGCCTCTGACAGCTGGACTACGACTAGGGATGACTGAAGAAATGATGTCTTTGATTTGTGGTATTAGAGAAGAGTGTTGAATATCTCATGGACATCCATAAGAATGAACTAGTATGTCTTGAAATAAGGTGCAGCCAGAGTGATATTTGGAGGCAAAGATGGCCAAGGTTCATCTCTCATTCTTCAGAGAGGCTATTCCTTGGGAAAAGAGATCATGCTTGGAAGGGTGGTGGGTCAGAGAAAGAGAGGAAGACCTCTATTAAGACAGATTGACTTGGTAAGTGTAGCAATGGGCTCAAGTGTATATCAGAGATGGTGAAGATGGCACAGGACAGGATTCAGTTCTGTTGTTCTTAGGGTTATTATAAGTAGTATTTGACTTGATGACATCTAACAGAAACAACAACAAACAATGATATAGAGTCTGTGACAAACTGTACAACATGGATGACTTTGGAGAAAATCATGCTGAGCGATATAAACCAGTCACAACAGAACAATTATAAGACTATTATTCTAAGATATGCCTTGGAGAAGGTGCAGCCAGAGTGCTCCTTGGAGACAAAGAGGATGAGGCTTCATCTCACACACTTTGGACATGCTGCTAGGAGAAGAGAGGGACATCATGCTTGGGAAGGTGGAGGAGCGTCAAAGGAAAGGAAGACCCTCAACCAGATGGGTTGACACAGTGACTGCAGCAATGGGCTTTTGTGTATCAGAGATGGTGAGGATGGCAGAGGATAGGACGAGGTTCAGGTCAGTTGTCCGTAGGGTCGTTGTGAGTAAACTTGACTTGAAGACACCTAGCAACAACAATTATAAGAAGTTAAGAAAATGTTTAAACACAGATACAATCATTCTTGGATGGTTATCAGGGGTCAGACGGGTGGGAGAGGGTAGTAAAAATAAATAGGTAATGTGAATGAAGGAAAAGGTAGTAGACAATAAGGGATTTATCAGACTTTGTAATTAATTATATTAACCAAGTGCAATGAATGTTATGAATCAAAATAAGTATAAATGGTTGAATGAAATACCATTATTATTTGTAAGTTTCATTTAAATAATAATTTTTTAAAAGTTAAAGATAATGTTTAAAAACATGGAATATGGTGTTCAGATTGACAAAGAAGGATTTGGACCCTTGCTCTGTGGATATTTGCCTTGACCTTGACCTGTATGGTCTTCTTTTGTCTGTCCTGTCATCTCTAGTGTTCAGAGACACCCCAAGGTTGATAGTTATGCTGACCAGTGAGAGAGAGAAGCAGGCTCTCCCAGGCAGGGTTTATCAAGGAATTTCCTATTCTTAACCTCTAAAATTAGAGATGAAATGCAGATGTTGCTGAAAGACTATTTCTTAACAATGGCATCAAACTCGACAGTAAAATCCAATCGGCCATACATAAGGAAGACAGCTGGTGTTCTTCTAGATGACCAGATACACTTCTGGGGCCTCAGAGCAACGATAATAATGACTTATATTGTAGGACAATTTATCGTTCCCAATATACTTGCATATTCATTGAGCGGACGTCTCTGTGATGAGGACAGAATGGGCTTTCGGTGCCCACCGCACAGATCTGAGCGTGAGACCACACAGACAGCAACCTGCCGAGTGAAGGATTGGAATCAGTTTCAACATCTAAATCCACCAACTTAGCTTTGAAACGCAATTATCAGGTTTTTTTCCCCTCCCTCTTTTTAATTTTAAATTTTTTTTAGTTGAGATTTAAGTGAAACTGTACACATCTTTTCTCATAACATTCATTGCATTGCCAGGTTCTTTTTCCTTTATTAAATAACTCAGAAATTATATTTTCATTTTCCAAAAGTATTCCTTTCACTGATATTAAAATCTTAATATTATCAAGTTATCAATGGAGGGGAGCAAAGAATATAATATCTTTAAACTTCAATCTCCTTGACTATACAAAAGCAGCCCCTTATGGATGTTGTAACAATTAAAATACAGGGGGACTCAGGACCACAGTCCACGTCATCACTGACACCCAGAAGACTGTGGATGCCCCTCTGGAAAGCTGTAGCATGATGGCCATGGAGCTGCTCAGAACATCATGCCAAGACTGTGGGCAAGGTCTTTCCTGGGCTCAATGGGAAACTTACTGGCATGGCTTTCTGTGTTTCCACTTCCGATGCATCAATTGTAGACCTGACCTAAGAACTGCACAAAGCTGCCAAATATGATGACATCAAGAAACAAGTAAAGCAAGCACCAAAACGGGCTTCTAATACCCTGAAGACCTGGTTGTCTCCTGTGACTTTTAACTGTGGCACACACTCTTCTACCTTTGATTCTGGGGTTGGCATTACCCAGACCAACCACTTTGTCAAACACATTTCCTGGTATGATGATGAATTTGACTATACCAACAGAGAGGTCAACCTGATGGTTTACATGGCCTCCAAAGAATAAGATCCCCTGGGACCACCAGCCCCAGTAATAGCACTAGAAGAGAGTGAGAGATTCTCAGCTGCTGGTGAGTCCTTGCACCAACTTCACACACACACACACACACACACACACACACACACACACACACAGAGAATCCCACATCCTTGGCACAATTTCCTTTCAGTACCCCTGAGAAAGGGAAGGAACTTGGAAAGTCCATACTGTCATACACACACACACACACACAGAATCCCACATCCTTGGCACAATTTCCTTTCAGTACCCCTGAGAAAGGGAAGGAACTTGGAAAGTCCATACTGTCATGTACCATCAATAAAGTATTATGTTGTTGTTGTTAAGTGCCATCGAGTCATTGGTGACTCATAGCAACTCTATCTACGAACAAAAGTCCTCAAAACTTGTGTGACTCTCATCCTTTCTCTGGGTTTGTAGGGTTTCCAGAGGTAAGCTATTATGGAAGTGAATGCCACTCCTGCTTCCAAGCTTGTTTTAATCAGGGATCTCCACCAAACACTGTCCGCCATGGGTAACCATTAACGCATTTGACACATCAGTGTCACAGTGTTCAGCTTCACAGCAACAAGTTACCTCTGTACAGCAAGTGGACACACTAGGGCTATACGACCTAGAAGAATGTTTGAACAAAAACAATGAAAAACAACAGGCCTAACGGCCACAGATTAAAAGTCACCCACCTTTGGCTTGGTAGTACTCAGAGAAAAAAAAAAAGAATTAAAATATAAAGGAACTCATGTAAAACATAAAGTTATCAAATGACTACAATTTTAATTACTAATAATATAATAAATGCCTACTGTAGAACACACATGCAGCTTAATGAAAAGGATAATCATCAACAAGAAGTATACTACTCTATATCATCACTGAAAAATCAGAGCATAGGACTTACTTTTAAATACATTGCTACAAAATTCTGTGTTATAAATTATTTCAAACATACACAAAAATTAAAAGTAAAGACAACAAATGTCAAAATGGTTCCCACTTAGAGTCAATAACTGTACTTTTCCATATTATTTCTATACGTATGTGTGTTTTCACATAGAGGACCATATTTTTTACTGAATTATTTGAAAGTCTTCTTTATCATGACATTTCAACCCTAAATATTTCAATAGGCTTCTAAAATGAAAGTTGTTTTTTCATATAACCACAAAGCCATTATTACATCTGAGGATATTAATTATCCTTTTCTAAGATCATTAACATTCAGATATTATAATTCAAATGTTATTAATTTCTCCCAAAATTATTTGTTGCTTTATTTGGTTTTATCCAAGCCAATTAATCACTGCATTATGTTTATGTGTCATTTAACCTAGAACATTATTTTCTTCTTCATTAATTATAAATGACTAAGCATATTTTTCCATAGCAGTAAGTTTCTAATTTGGTTAAACATATTTTTAGTAATGTATACATTTCAGCGAAGCAGTCGGTCATAGCCAATCCCTGAGTTACAGTTTATTTCCTTACATTTTTCCCTGTTATAAGTCATACAAAGATCAACATCTGAGTACATTTTTTTACCATTTTAGCTTTTTAAATTATTTTTAATGTCTCAATTTTCTAAAAGACATTATTTAAGATCCTCCTTACAATTAGCAACTATTTTCCAGAAACCTTTTATCTTACTGCTCTCCCCAGAAATATTTGAGAAAGCCAGAAGAGTCGGGCTTCTCACTATCTGCCTTTTCAGCTCCTGGATTAAATGCCACCTTCTCAAGAAGACAATTCCTGGCCATCTATGCTGCAGGAAGTCTCCTCTGTGCCATCCTTGTGTGTTAGCATAGACTGCCTCTTCTTTGAAATTGTCCAATTATCTGGCTTCTCTCACAGAAGATCAATGAATTGCTACCAAAAAAGGCATAATTTTCCTTAAAAAATGGTATCTTTATTGAGAAGGATCAATTACTTTTGGTATTGTTGCAGATGTTCATAAAATTTTAGCCAATCTATCTTTGGCTGTTTTCATCTTTTGTCAGCACAATACACATTATATTGAGTATTATAATGCATAAATTAAATATTATCATTAACTTAAAATAGATTAATAGTCATTTATAAAGAAAACATTAGATAATTTATTTTAGGATAAAGGAACCCACATAGCCATTAATACATGATTGGTTAAGTAAGTTGGAGCAAATACATATGACAATGCAATCTTCAGCTGTTAAAAATTATATCCTTAAAGTGTTTGTAATAATATGGAGAAACCAACCCTCAGATCAAATCAGGGGCCATCAAGCTAACTGAGATTCATGGTGACCTCCCGTGAACCTTCTGAGACTGGGAGTCTTAACTGGGGAAGACTGCTTAATTTCTCTCCCACAGAACAGCTGATTGGCAGCCCAAGATTTAACCTACTAGACCAACAAATTCATTAAATGTTAAATGAAACATTGACAAATGACATATATAAGGATATATTAAATGTGAGGAAACAATTATTAAAAAATCAGAATGTTAAAACAGCATCAAAAAGACTAGTAATATAGCTAATGTTGACACATATGTCCATTACCAGTGAATAGATTCTGACTCATAGCAACCCTCTGCAACATCCCTGAGGCTATAAATCTTTCTGGGAGGAGCCTCTGGTGGGTTAGAACTATTGACATTCAAGTTGGAAATGTACCATGGTGGTACAACTCTGTGGCACCAGAGCTCCTTTTGCCTAGTCTAGAAGTTATCAAAATTGCTTTTCTTAAATGTTTTCTTTCCTTCTGAAGAAAGTGTATGTGATGAAGTGCAGAGTTTTGGAAAAACATTTCTAACCCACCATCCCTGTTTACCAATCTATAAAAATAATAAAGATATCTTTATATAATAATTTCTAAATTTTTTACACTCTTTTTTTGGTGACATAGATTCAAAATTAAAGCTATTATAATACATAAGGAACCCAGCAAACATAAACCAACAGATAAGCAAACACATTCTTCTGAACTCTTCACTTGCTCCTGATGATTTCCAAGCACCTTTAATTTCAACAGCGTGTCTAACGATCTCAGTTTTGATTTAGGAACTTACAGCCCTCTTAACAGAACTTATCACACCTTTATTTAATCTGATGAAATGTGACTCAGTAGCCAAGCAGTCAAGAAACACCAGGTTGTTTCACTGTCTTCATCTTTCGCAGCCGTTAGAGGATATCCACTGAGCTGTCACTTGGACCCAGAATTCCGGCTCAGTATTGCATAACGCAGCTTGCACTGTAGACCTGGCCCCAAGCTGGAGATCCTTACCAGGCTGATGACCTGTGATCAGCCGACTCATCTTTCCTTGAACCACATGACAAACCTCCTGGACTGAAAGCCAAAGGAATTTATGGTTTTCCAGAGAAACATGAGCTTTGCTTTGACAGTTTCACATAGCTTTACTCTGAAGGCAGACAAAGAGCTGAAGGCTCATCTTCACTCGCCTTTCCTGGGATCAAGCCCTTTGATGGAAGGAGATCACTGAGAATCCATCGTAGGCCTGGAGGTGTTAGAGGCAGAAACCAGACATGAAAATACTGCTCTCTGTGGGCCTCTGAGAAAAATGCCTAGGCATCACTACCCTAGTCTTCCTGTCTCATGTTGCCCATTTTTCTCCAGCTTCGGCCCAAGTGCTGACTCCCCAGTAGAGTCTGTGTGTTTGGAAGGTGGTGGGGAGGGGGCAGAGGTATGGAGGAGAGCCAGCTAGTGAGGCCTGTCCAGACCACTGGCAGCCCTCGCAGGCCTGTAGGCGGGATTTTGAAACATTCCACGACTGTTCCTGCCTCCAGCTCCCAATCCTACCATTGCAATGTTAACTTCTCACATTTTGTTCTTCCCCTCCAATCTTGCAAGGTAGTATCCTTGGTGTTCTCACGGTTCCAACATAAACACTCCTGTTTGAGCAAAATGTTTTACAAGCAATAGATAGTTTTAGTGCCAATGGATCTTAGCTGGTTTTCTACAGTCACAAGGAAACAAAGAAAGGAAACTTTGTAAAAACGGCTGTTGTGGAATGGAACCAGACACAATAAATAATACCCAGTGTACACATTTGAAGACCTGAGGGCATAATGTCTGAGGATTTCTTGAGGCCTTTGTGCATTGAGTTTTAAGAAAGGGGTGATTTTTCTAATGGGGGCTCACAGGGTCAGGGTCCTCTGAAGTGGATGTTGTCATATACAGAGGGCAGATTGCATGTGGCAAAAGAGGAAGAAACGTCTTGCTGTCATCCAAAATATCTTGTCACAATGGATGAGAAGCAGCTAGGAAGGGACAGTGTGGCCATCTCTGGGAACATGGCATGCATCAGAAGAAATGAAAGATGTTTATGTGACTGTAATGTGCAGGGAGGTGAGAGAAGTAGCAGGAGGGAATGTCGTGGTAAAGACTTGAAGACAAGAAGAGATAAAGCAGGGCAAGTTTGTTAAGGGTTTCATAGTTCCTATTAAACACCTGAAAGCTATTGAAGCATTTAAGCAGGGCTGTTGCATGTAGTTCAAATCCACAAGCTGCTTTGAGGGAGAAAGATGGGCAGTCTTCTCCCATGAGATTTACAGCCTCTGAAAATCCAGTGAAGGCTCAACCACAAGTCAGTTGAAGCTCAACAGCACATATCAACAATGCTGCGTGATCAGATTTGTGTTTGCAAAAAAATTATTTTTGCTGAAGTGTGGAGAATGGGTTGGAGGGAGTAAAAGCAGAGACAGAAAAAAAAAATCATTTGTAATATCCCAGGAAAGAATGGCAGTGACCTTGTTAGTGGCAATGGAGGTTGAGGAACTTACTCGGGTTGAGAGCTACTTAGAAAGTAGATTGATATCACTTGATGATTAACTTAGGGACAGTGGTTTGTAGAGTCAGTAAACAATAGGGATAGGGGCAAGAGAGAAGAGTCTAGAATGGTTGCCATACTTTGGCTGAGGCATCTAAGTGAAAGGAGGCACCAAGTCAATGAAAGAACACAGGACATGCATATTAGGAATATTACTAGTCAATTCTGGCCTTGATGGTCCAATTAAAAATATCTTTAGGAGATCTTAATGATGATATTTACTAGCCAATTGAAGACATAGTTCTAGTTGGAGAATTGAGTTAGGTCAGCGCATCATTTAACTGAAGTTGTAAGTGTACTAAAGGATTGATTATTGTGGTTGTTAGGTTCCATTGAGTCTATTATAACCCGCAATGATCTTAGTTGTTGTTAAGTGCCACTGAGTCGTAGACAACTCATAGCATCCCTATGAACAGAAGACCTGAACACTTGCATAACTTTCATCGTTTCTCCAAGTTCATAGAGTTTCTGGAGGCAAATTATTTTAGAAGTGAATTCCACTCATGCTTCCAAGCTTGTTTTAATTGGGGCATTCCACCAAACACTGTCCACCATGAGTAATCATTATCTCATTTGACACATCAATGTCACAGTGTTTAGCATCACAGCAACCATGACTTACCTCTATACAGCAAACAAACACACCAGAGCTATTCCACTTAGAAGAATATTTGACCCAAAACAATTAAAACCAGCTGGAGGGCCAAATGACCCTTCTTGTTGTTATGTGCCGTTGAGTCGCTTGCAACTCATAGCGATCCTATGTACAAGAGCCCTAAACTCTGCTCTATACTGTGCCAACCTCACTCTCTCTGACACACCAAATCCCATTACCCCAAACACTGAATCAATTCATCTAATCGAGGATCTTCTTCTCTTGCGCTGTCCCTCCACCCTCCAAAACATGATGTCCCTCTCCAAGGACCTGGTCCCTCCTTGTAATGTACATAAAGTATGTCAGACAAAGCTTCAGAATCCTAACCTCCAAGGAGCAGCCCAGTTTTATCTTCTCCAGGATGAACCTGTTTGTTCTCCTAGCAGTCTATGCATATATTCAACACTCTTTTCCAGCACCACAGCTCAAAGGCATCAATTCTCTTTCTATCATCCATAGTCACTGTCAATCTCTCTGGTGCATAGCACACCATTGCAAAGACTATGGCCCAGATCAGATGCACCTTAGTCTCCAGCCTGACATTGTTGCACTTCAGTACTCTGGAGAGATCCCTGACAACTGACTTTCTTAATGTAATTCATCTCGGTTTCCTGGCTGTTGGTACCAAGAGTGTTGGTTTGTGGAATCAAGCAAACTAAAACTGTGAACAATCTCAATTTTTTCACCATCCATAATGATGCTGCCAATTGGCCCAGTGGTGAGAATCTTATTTTCTTGATGTTGAGCTTCAATCCTTACTGAAAACTGCAATCCTTGACCTTCTGCAGCAAGTGCTTCAGGTCCTCCTTAGTTTCAGTAAGAAGGGTTGTGTCGTCTGCATAATGCAGGTTGTTGAATCTTTCTCCAATCCTGATGCCACATTCCTCCTCATACAGCCCAGCATCATGGATGATCTGTTCTGCATACAAATTGAAAAGATATGAAGACAGAATACACCCCTGGCGGACACCCTTCCCAATTTTGAACCATGCAATGTCTCCTTTCTCTGTTCTCTTGGTTCAAGTATAGGTTTCAGATAAGGACAATCAAATGTTCTGGGATTCCCATTCTTCTCAGAGTCAGACACAGTTTGTTGTGATCTGCACAGTCAAGCACCTTTGCATAGTCAATGAAAACACAGTTAGACATTCCTCGGGTCCTCTCTGCTTTCTGCCAAGATCCATCTAACATTAGCTATGTACTATGGCCTCTTCTAAACCCAGCCTGCACATCTGGCAGTTCTCTCTTGACATGTTGCTCCAGTTGTTTTTGGGTAATTTTCAGCAGAATCTTGCTTGCATATGATATTAATGATATTGTTCGATAATTTCTGCACACACAAGTTACCTTTCTTTGGAATGGGAACAAATATTGATCTCTTCCAGTCAGTTGGCCAGGTGCCCGTTCTCCAGATTTTTTGGCACAACTTAGTAAGCACATCCAGGGCATCATCTGTTTGTTGAAATATGTCAGTTGGTATGCCATCAACTCCTAGAGTCTTGGATTTTTGACAATTCTTTCAGAGCAGCTTGAACTTCCTTCTTCATTACCACACGTTCATACGTTGTTTGATGAAATTCTTTGTCAGCCAATTCCTTCTACTACAATGACTCTGTATACTCCTTAGAGATGGTAAATAGATGAAACACAAGCTCACATTCCTGTTTGAAAGCTCTCTGTTCACTTTTGACATCATGGTGTATGTCCATTTAACTCTTCTAAAATCAAGTTCTAGAAGAAAGGGACATGCTACACTTACTGCATGCCCATTTAATAATGGGAAGGAGAAATCCCCAAAGCAGAGCTGGACAGAAATAATCTCTAAAGCAGCCTTCATTATTGCGCATTTACTATACAGAAAGCCTGTGCCAAGCACTTTCTATGCATTGCTCTGTTCCATTTTATCTAATTCTGACAAAAATCCTACTCAAGGAAGACTTTATTATCCCTACATTACAATATGGAGACCTAAAACTTAGAGAGGTCCAAAAACTCTAGTCCTGTTCCATCCAATATTTCAGCCACTGGTGATGTTGCTATTAATAACTTGAAATGTGTAATTGAGGGCTTAACTATTTCTTTAAATGTAGTCATTGAATTTAGTCTTAGTACGTTGAAATAATATTTTAATAAATTGAGTTAAATATATTAATAAAATGAATTTCACCCTTATCTATCCCCTCACTTTTAAATGTAATTATGGAAAATGTTATGTTACCAACATGTCTCTCCTATTCTAGAAAATGTTATTTACGTGTCTGTGTCTCACACTCCCTCCCCCCAATATTGACCAGGGGAAAATATCTCAGGAGCCATTCCCCATTGTTTCCACCACCATGTCTGCATCAGGCTTGTGTCCCGCGGTCATGGGTGCCCAGAGCCATGGGCCTTCCTGCTTGCCTTTTTGAACTCTGTTTTCTGGGCTCTGGAAGCGCCTGCCCGTGATGTCACTGTATAAACACAGGGCAGAGTGGGGGCGTAGTTCCCTCGGAGGGAAGCCGGCGGAGACGCTGGGGAGGACTGGGTGGAGAGAGTTTAAAAGGTGGCTGGTCTGCAGCGAGGGGGCTAGGCGGGGGACTTCGTGGTCCAGATAAAGCGACCTAATGGGGCTGCCTGTCGCTAAGCGGGGCGGGGTGGGGGGCGCGGCGGCAAGAGACGAGGGGGTTTTGGAAAAATATGGGCCGCCTATAGCTAATTCCCCTGATTAAAAATGCATTAGTTTGGAGGTGTCAGGGACACGCAGCTGTTTTCAAGGAAAGCCTGGCTCCAAGAGGTCCTCCCGGCCGGGCCGCCCGGCGGCTCTATCTCGGGGTCCGTGTCAGCCTGCCGCCGCTGTCCTCTCCCTGACAGGGCCCTGGCCAATGTCCTGCTGCTGCGGGTCGTGGTAATTTACATCCTCTCTGTGTACATTAACTTATCTACAGCCGCGCTGGCGGCCCTCCTTCAGTCAGCCTGTCTCCTGCGCGGGCTGGGAGACTTCCCCAGCGGCCGGGGGCTGCGGGGGACGCCGGGGCCTGCCAAGTCCCCGAGCCCTGAGAACAACACCGCCCTCCGGGCCGCCGCCGGTTCCGAGCCGCCCTCTTCTAGCCCGGCCTGCAGGGGCCACCGCTAAGGGCCTGCCGCCTGGTTCCGATTCGCCTGCAGGGGCCTCCACTAGAGACCTGCCTCCCGGTTCCGATTCAGCCACAGGGGCCGCCATTCGGGGCCCGCCGCCCACCACTAGGGACCTGCCACCTGATTCCGATTTGCCTGCAGGGGTCGCCACTCGGGCCCGCTGCCCAGTTCTGATCCGGCCTGGCCTGCAGGGACCGCCACTAGAGACCTGCCACCCGGTTCCGATTCAGCCTCAGGGGCCACCACTTGGGGCCCGCTGCCCAGTTCTGACCTAATCGGTTCTGCAGGGACCGCCACTAGAGACCTGCCACCCGGTTCCGATTCAGCCACAGGGGCCGCCATTTGGGGCCTGCCGCCCAATTCTGACTCAACCCACCACTACGGGCCTGACACCCGGCTCCAATTAGCCCGCAGGGGCCACCATGAGGGGCATGCCGCTCAGTTATGACCCGGCCTGGCCTGCAGGAGCCACCCCTAGGGGCATGCCACTTGGTTCCTATTCGCCTACAGGGGCCGCCACTTGGGCCCACTGCCCACTTCTGACCCAGCCTGCCTGGCCTGTAGGGGCCACCTCGAGGGACCTGCCACCTGGTTCCAATTCGCAGCCCAATTCTGACTCTTCGCAACACTAGGGGCCTGCCACCCGGCTCCGATTCACCTACAGGGGCCGCCACTTGGCCTGTAGGGGCCACTGCTAGGGACCTGCCACCTGGTTCAGATCGGCCTGCAAGGGCCATCACTCACCACCTGGTGCTAGCCTAGCCTGCAGGTAATACCACTCAGGGCCCTACCTACACATGGTTTTGACATGGGCGACAACAGGGACCTGCCACCTGGTTCCGATCCACCCGCAGGGACTGCCACTTGGGGCCCGCTGCCCTGCTGTGACCCAGCCTGGCCTGCAGGGAGCACTACTAGGGCCTGCCACCTGGTTCTGACCCAGCCTGTGCTGCAGAGGCCGCCATTTGGGGCCCACTGCCTGGTTCTGACCTTGCCTGCCCTGTAGAGACCACCCTTGGGGTCCACCACCTGGTTCTGATCTGCCTACAGGGACCACCACTTGGGGCCCACTGCACGGTTCTGACCCAGCCTGTCCTGTAGAGGCCACCACGAGGGGCCTGCCACCAGGTTCTGACCCAGCCTGTGCTGCAGGGGCCGCCAGTTGGGGGCCACCGCCTGGTTCTGACCCTGCCCTTGGGGGCTGCCACCTGGTTCTGATCCGCCTACAGGGGTTGCCACTTGGGGCCTACTACACGGTTCTGACCCAGCCTGTCCTGCAGGGTCTGCCACTTGGGGCCCGCGTGCCTGTGGGTTCCCCAGGGCCACAAAGGCGGTCCCCAAGGGGACAGCTCCCTTGCAACACTTAGTGGCTAATTCATGACTCCATGACTCATTTGCAGGCTCCTCAGCCAGTGACAGGCGGGACAGTTACTGGTTATTTGTAGTCCCCCGGCTTTCATTTTGCTGTAATTAAGCAGTCATTTGAGGGTCATTTCATACCAGTTATAGGTTTCCCTGTTTTAATAATGTTTTAAGTTCCAGGGGGGCAAACGGGGAGTGGAAAGGGGAGGTTGGGAAGGAGGCGTGGAGGGCAGGAGGGTAATTGTCCCTAAGAATGCTTGCACTTTTCATAACTCTTCCCCTGACAGGCCCCGTGTGGAAGCCGCCTCAGAGGCAGAATGGGCGCACTGGCCTCCCAGCGAGCAGGCCAGAGCCTCCCCTCTTGACAGGAACGGTCTGGTCAGCCCATGAGAAGAGGTCTGGCCGTGTTTTTGCGTCAGATGCTGGATTTTCTTCTTTCCCCTCTGGCACCACACTAATCATTCTCTTTAATCACTGTAGCTTTTTAATGAGGCCAACTAGGTATTTGTGGAGCCGTCTACTCTCTAAACGCTAATGCTTGAGAAGTCATTTATAACTTATCGGTGGGCTTTGCATGGGCCAAACACAGAAGGAAGCAGAGAACCAAGTAGAGTCTGGAATTTACTAGGGAAAACCCAGCCTATCCTTGGGGTCCTAGATGGGACCAGGTCCCCTGAGAAAAATGTTTCATCTATCTGTCATACAAATAAAGAACAACCGAAGAGTCTGCTAGTTTTATGAAAATTCTCTGGCTTTCATTGATGATTTTTAAACATGCTTATTATTATTCCTTGATTTTTTTTTCTTTGTCTGGTGGTTGCATCTCTGAACCTCTCTTGAAACTTCCATTCTATAAGGTTAATTCTATAAGGTTATTTCAAGATCTGTGGAGTTGTTACTTTTGGAGGGCACATAGAAGTAAAATGAAAGCACTGAAAAGAAATAAGGGGCAGAAACCAGATTTGTTTCATTACACACACTGCCACAAGCTCTGTCGTCCAAGTTTTAGAAAAAGTGACAACTAAAGGTAAAATATGTGGCAGAAGTAAAGGGTGAACCAGGAAACGAAACCTGTTGCCATCCAGTCACTCTGACTCATAACAACCCATTCAAAATAGAACTACCTGAACCAAGGATTTCCAGAGCTGGAGTTTTTATAGAAATTAACAGCCGTATCTTTCTCCCCTGGGGCTTGGTGGGGTCAAACAACCAAACTTTAGATTGGAGATCGAGCCCTTAAGCACAGTGCCACTTGAAAGATAGGTCTCTTTCTTAAAAGTATGTTGTTCCGTATCTTCAAATCGTAACTGACCCCTCACTGACTTCAGTGAATTTTCAGAGGCTGTAAAACACTGAAAGGAGACACTGAGCAACTGGTAGATTCAAACTACCTGCCTTTAGATTGACAGCTGCTTTCAAAAGAAAAGAGATGATAGAAAACCTTTTCAAAGAAAGGAAAGAAAAGAAACAAGGGTAAGAAATAAAGTAAGGTTCCTGCAAACTAGAAATATGAAGCCATCAGTGAAGAAACATTTCATATTCATAGTTACTGGCTGTTGTCAAGTTTACTTACCATGTACCACAGAACAAAATGGTCAGGTCCTGTGTCATCTTGTCGTGATTGTTGATTTGCTCAAGCACGTTGTTGTAGCCACTGTGCATTTTTACTGACTTCCAGCCTGAGGAGGTCCTCTTCCAGTATCACACTGAATAATAATCTGTTGTAATCTACCAGGCCTTCTTCAATGGCTAATTCACAGAAGTAGATTGGCAGGTCTGTCTGTCTAGAAACGCCAGTGAAATTTGTCCATCAATGGAAGTTTAAATACTGATAGTAAAGCTTCCAGCATTAGGAACACAAGTCTCTTTACTGTAACAAACTGACAGAGAATTGGTGGTAATTGCATAAAAGGAATTTTTTCAAGTTTTACACACACACAAAGGAAAAAAAAAAAGAAAGAAAGGAATATATACAATGTTATTCAATGTGTATATGCAACATGGATGAATCTCAAACATGCCATGCTATGTAATAAAAGTCAGACACAATACAGATATTGCACTTTTACCGGAAATGTCCAGAATAGACAAATCCTTAATTAAAAGACTGAAGTAGATTAGTGATTGCATGGTGCTAAGGAACATGGGGGGAGTGGAAAAGTGTTAACAGAGAAAATATTTTTTTGGGGGGAGAGCCAATAAAATGTGATAAAACTGATTGTGAAAGTGATTGTACAACTCTGTACCTATATTAAACGCCTTTGAACTATATAGCATTTGAATTATATCACAATATAGCTGTTACAAAAAAGGTTTCAAAAAGTTTAAGAAAAATACAGAAAAGGAAGAAAGAAAAAAAAGAAAAGAGGGTAGGTAGGAAGGAGGGAGGGAGGAAAGGAAGGTTCTACCAAAAACCCCTCTTGCTAAATATTCTGCTCCTTTCTCCAGGACAGTACAGTTGTGACATTCCTTCAAGTTGGAACCCATTCATAGCTGACCCTGTAGTTGATTTTCAGCAGCAGTGATTCACATGAGAGGAGATTTCCTAGCTTTATGCTGTGGAGCAGTTTATAAATTCAAACTGTGGGTCTTCGGATTGGCAGTGCAGTTCCTTACTATTAAACCATCAGTGCTCCCTCCATTACAGCATAAGCCTGCAGGTAATATCCACAGTGGACAGTCTTTATATGGTTCTCTGCTTTGTTTCCAGTGTCTATCATTGAGGGAACTAAAAACATATGTGCTGATAGAAAGAAATCACAAATAACCTAGTTCACAAACTAACCTAGTTCAGATGACACCACCCAGACTTCTCTCTGCATCTCCTATGTGGTTTTTCAATATATGAGGTATTCTTGCTATTAGTAGTGGCTGAAAAATGTGTTTATTTTGTGCCAGGTATTGTATATAATAATTTATAATTCTTATAAGTCCTAACTAGTTCATTAGACCCACAGAACTGTCTGACTTTAGACCTTTATACCACACTACCTACTAAAATCTCTAAACCTTAAGCAAGGAAAACCTTAATATCTATGAGTAGATAGACAAGAAAGGAAGCCAATGTACCCAGTTTGATTTTTATGTTTAAACCAAAAGAAGTATCGAGCAGTGTCAGACACATTTCTATCACTTAGGTAACTAGGGATTTACTAAATTTAAAATTGTAATAAATATGGAATGTGTATTATGTGCATAGCCTAAGGAAAGTGCAAGGGAAAGTCATAAAAGCACTTAGCACAGGTGCTTAAGCTAAAGTAAGCTGCAAAAGCCACTACACCTCTAAAAACTGCTAAATAATATATAAAGGTATAAGCTTACAAGAGCTGTAAAGTCCTGGCCTATCGAGACCTCTTCCTAAAATTCAAACCTTTCTGTGGAGTGCTAAGAAGAGGTGCAGCAGCCCCAGATTTTATGAACCAAAACAAACAGGTTGCTGTTGGGCCATTCCTGGGTGGCCTAGTGGCTAGAAGCTGCACTGCAATCCTGAAGGCACACGGTTCAAATCCATCAACTGCTCCAATCCATCAGCTGGTCTCTGGGAGAAGGATGAGCAATCTCCTCCAATGTGATTAACTGTCCCTGAAAACTCACTGGAGTGTCAGCTATGGGTTGGTTCTGACTGGCGCACAGCAAAAATGACAATGCATATCACAGGCAACTTTGCTCCACGGGGTGGGTTTTCAGTGCTGGGGTTTGGAAGGGAGGAGATTGCCAGGCCTTTCTGCCAAGACACTTCTAGGTAGAGTCAAACCTTAACCATTTGTACTGCCCTGAGGCTCCAAAGCTCTGTGTAAGGTCACCTAAAAGACTACTTCCATAATGATGCTAAAGGAGAAGACACAGAAGAATTTGTCCAGACTCCTTGAATGCTACTGTTGTGTCTGCTTGACTATCTCTGTGTCAATTCAATTATTAATATTTTTCATGTCAGTAATTCAACATCCCGGAATCACATCTGAGGTACAAGACTCAGACTCCTCATTGCACTGTCTCATGCATTTTAGTGGGCAGATGAAGGTACCAGCTATACATATACTAAAAGCCCTGGGAAGACACAAAGCCTTCCAATTAATGGTTATTTGAATGCACATATAGATAAAAATGCATATATTATTATAAGAATGACATCTCACATCCTTTGGGCATGTTTCCAGAAGAGGTCTGTCTTTGAAAAAAGATAGCATGTGGGGAAAGTGAAAGCGCCAGTGAAAGGGAGAAGATCCTTAACAAGATGCTTTAAACCATGACTGCAACCACGGGCTTGAGCATGACAGAGATCATGAGGACAGCGTAGGATGGGGCAAGATTCTGATTGTTGTTATAGGGTCACTGGAGTTGTAGTCAATTCAAAGGCAGCTAGCAGCAACAACATAAGAATTTTTCCCTAAATTTATAATATATCAGCCACATGTTGGAGTAATTCCCAAAATTGTTGTTGCTGTGTACCATTGAGTCACAATTAACCCATAGCTGACCCTCCAGTGGCTTTTCACAGGCAGTTAATAGCATGGGAGGAGATTGCCCATCCTTCTCCTTTGGAGCAGCTGGTGTATATGAACCATGCCTTCAGGACTGCAGCATAGCTTCTTGCCACTAGGCCACCAGAGCTCCCTAAATTCTCCGAAAAGATTCATAGCAAAATTATCTAAATATTAAAAATATTTCACAAGTCCTCCTCTTTGTTGTTAGTTATATGGCCCCAGTTCACCTTTTAACAGGCAGGAAGATGTTTCCTTTACTTAATACAAAAAAATATAGCCATTTTTCAGCTAAGTCTGAAAATAAGGTATAGTTAAGCCATAAAAGAAAACAAAGCACCAGCATATTTCTGCCTCTCTCAGCCATGTGAGGAACCCAGGAAATGAAAGTCCAACTGACTAGTCTGAGAAGCTTTCAGAAACTGCTCAGGATTTTGGAGTGTCCATAGATGCCAATGCTTCTGTAGGATCCCAGTCATCCCTAAGCATATGTGGTTGTCACCCTCTAGTGGATGATCAATGACAAGAGTTGGCAGCCTCGTGTGGAGGACAGAGTGAATGCTAGCCAAGGACAGACCTGTCTTGAAGGGTTAGATGACAGAAAAGGCTATTCCAGGACCCTTCCATCCTGGAAGCAGATTTCCTTGGAAAATGAGTGTTCATGACATTTCCCCCTCTAGTCTCCAGTTCCCTGTTTCTTTTGAATCTATGTTTGTGCTTCCCACCAGTGTCATGTCGTTTTCAAGAACAATACATATTTCTGAAAGAGCAACGTTTCCTACAGCTGCAGTCATCCTAGGCAATTGGTTCCCAGAGATTTGGAGCCACAGAATCTTTCTCTGTCTATAGGCTTCCTGTGTAAATCCATCTACTTAACTAGTAACTTACCTTGGAAGTTCTGTGTTGAATGACTTAATTCTCTCAGGAAAGTTGTGTAGACATAAATAGTGTCTTAATATTTATTGTTGTGTATGGAACTTACATGTAAGACCTCAGCTGTATGTGACAGAAATTTTAGAAATAGCAAATTTAGTGTGACTAGGAGTTGGAATCTACTATTGATCATGTGGTTGGTTTTACTTACAGTATCTTGGGATTTCAAGACTTAATACCAAGTATTAGGTTGGGAAAGAGAACTCGAAAAATGGAGTGTGCTTTGAATCCATTAGTATTATAAGACTCAGAATACAATGACATGATTTCCCTGTATTCATCTTACCAGGTAATTGGAGAATTGCATTTCTAAAGCCAGATGGAAATTTAATTTCTATATCAAGGGCAGTTTATAGGAAGGTGAGATTATGGATACAGGAAATGCTTCACATTCTCAAAAGCCTGTATTTGTTGGTGCTTACATTTGGTCCACGAGCACTTACTGAAAGAAATCATTTCTGCAGAAGACAAATGTGATTTCTTAAAGATCTGTTTATTAGTCAAGCAAAGGAGCTGAATGATTGAAATGAAAGGTGGCCTTGATTCTAAATTTGAGGTTAAATGAGGATCAGAGTAATTTAAGTTCATATAGTGCCATCATACCCATTTGATGGATGAAGAAATTGAGGTTTGGCAACATTAAATGGAGATTACACAGCCAGCTAATTGCAGAGCTGGAACCTTGTCTCATACTCTGACTGATGCTTCTTCCCCACATCATTGTTATCCTGTAGTGTCTTAGTGCTTATGAGGAAATCCATCTCTTAGCCACATTCACAGTAGTATACACATTGTTTGGTTAAAGATATATGTTTTAAGCACATAAGGAAAAAATAGATGAACTTTCAAGAAGTAAAAGCCTGCCCACAAGAAGCTTGACAATAGATTTTGTAGAAGGCTACTGGAAATTGGTAGAGTAATTGAAGAGTAATTTATCTACGCGTACTTCTCCAGTTTGGAGGCTCATGGGTGAAGCAGTTGGATTCTGGAGGGCAGGTTCTCTTGTTTGTTTGAAAGTCAGTGTAAACTGTGGTCATTTTTTATTTCATTCTCTATTATGTGCAAGCTGATTGGTCACCTGGATTTACCAACAATCAGCTGTGGGCTGGAAGCCTCTTGTTTAAGTAAATCAGGACCTGATGGGAGAGCCTTTGTATTTAAAGTCAGTTGTGCCCTCAGGCCTGGTGTTAATTGTGTTTGGGAAGAACATTCTTCTAAGTGGTATAGCACTGGTCTATCAGTTTTCTGTACAGAGATAACTTGGGGTTGCTATGATGCTGAATGCTGTGTCCCTGGTGTGTCAAATGCCATAATGGTTAACCACCAGTGGACAGTGTTTGGTGGAGATCCCAGATTAAGACAAGTTTGGAAGCAAGATCGACATCCATTTCCTAAACAACATACCTTTGGAAACTCTATGAACATTAGAGAAATGACAATTGTTATAGAACAGGGTTCAGATTTGTTCATAGAGTTGCTATGAGTCATATTTGACTCAATGGCATTTAACAACTTAACAACACAAAATTACTTTTGAATTAATGTGATAAGCTTTGATTTACTTAATTTTAATTCCATCAATTCTCACCTTCTACCTCACTCCTTGGAATAAAGTCAAATATGGTAAGTACTAAAAAAAACAAAAACAAAAACCAAAAAACCACAAACCAACTTTGAAAGTGAGGTACAGGGGGGAAAAATCAAATATTATTTGTATAGTCATGAGTTTCCTTAAATCTTTTTATTAATTACAAAGATAAGATACAAAGATTCTAGGCAAAAAAGATTGTGGAAACAATATTGATATGAAGAAAGAATACATCAGCAAAGATTCTTAATTTCCAATACTGAATGAAACTAGTTAAGCCTCAAAGTTTATTAGAAAAATATTGTATAGAGCCTAAAAATAACAGATGTCTCAGGGACCACATGGAAGTTTCTAGAAACAATGCCCCCAAATAAATGACTTAAGGAATAAAAGATCACTGAAAGCTTTCCTAACATTAGGCAGTGGATAATCTAATCTTCAGGCTCTCAGAGCCTGAATTTGACCTCTTGTTCCCTCAGCAGTGCCACATCTTGTCACTTGTGCTCATGTCCCAGAGTCATAACCTCCTGTTGCCAGAACTGGAGACTTGGACCTTGACCACCAAATGGATTCCATGGAGCCCGCCTCTGAGGTTGTTCTTTTCTAAATGCAATCTGGTGTTAGAATTGTGATTGCTAAATTCAGCTCACATATCTATCTGTGCCTGCACAGCTTACTTAAGGGATAATTCATTTCATCTGTGGTAGAAGTGTTAACATTCTCCTTGAAATCAAGAGGAATGAACAATAGATATACGCAGCAGTAAACCACACGGCTCTTTGGCTTCTTTCACAATGGAAATTATACAGATAGAAATGCTTTCTAGGGACATTATTATTAACAAACTTGAGAACCTTGGGACTTGAGGATCTATTACCAAGTCTTCTATGTATTTATGAATGTGATTCAAGTCATACATAGAAGATCAGGATTTACCAGTTGGGTGACACTGGTGAATTAGGTCATTTTATGATTTTTTTTAGGGGATTCAAGGTGGTACTGGCAGTTACAACCCCCCAGCCACTCTGTGGAGAAAGACGGGCAATCTATCCCACTGCAATTTGTAGACTTCAAAAACCAATCAGAGGGTCAACTATGAGTCATTTCTGAGTCAATGGCAAGGAATGAGTGAGTGTATATCAATTAAATAGGTAGAATAAGAGAAATGAAAGAATTATGAGGCTATGTATTAAGAACCTGGATAGAAATTGCTGAGATTGATTATGAATATCTTGTGTCTCTGTGGAGACTAAGGTGCGTCTGATACAGGCCATGGTATTCGCAATCACTTGTTATGCATCAGAGAGTTGGACAATGACCAAGGAGGATAGAAGAACAATTGATGCCTTTGAGCTGTGGTGCTGGAGAAGAGTATTGAGAATACCATGGACTGCTAGGAAAACAAACAGATTTGTCCTGGAAAGGGTTAAACCGGGTGGCTCCTTGGAGGCAAGGATTCTGAGGCTCCGTCTAATATACTTTGGACATGTTGTGAGGAGAGACCGGTCCTTGGAGAGGGACATCATGCTTGGGAGGGTGGAGGGACGATGCAGGAGAGGAAGACCCTCTATGAGGTGGATTGATTTGGTGACTGGGATAATTGGAATAGGAGTGTCAGAGACAGTGTGATTGGCACAGGACAGAGCGGAGTTTAGGGCTGTTGTACATAGGGTTGCTATGAGTCGCAAGTGACTCGACAACACATAACAACAACAACAACAGCTGTGGGCAGAAAACACAAAAATATTTTTACCCTATGCGTTTGCAGAGGGACGTCATGCTTGAAAAGGTGGAGGGACAGCACAAGTGAGGAAGACCCTCAATGAGATGAATTGATTCAGTGACTAGGGAAATGGAGGTAGGTGTGTCAGAGACAATGAGGTCGGCATAGGAAAGAGCAGGTTTCAGGGCTATTGTACTTAGGGTCACTATGGGTCTCAGGCGACTCGACGGCACATAACAACAACAACATGTGTTTGTAAACCCTTGCTGTTGTTGTTATGTGCCGTTGAGTCGCTTGCGACTCATAGCGACCCTATGTACAACAGCCCTAAATTAGATAATATGGAAGATCTATTTCAGTCTAAAAATTAGTTTAGTCTCCAAGTTTATTTTCTACTTTGTTTGAACCATTAAAACTCTTAATGCTGTTCTTCTTTCTCATAGTGCATTTTATTAGGCTACAGTAGATCTTTCCATTTCCAGCCTGTATGCTGAGCAAATAATTTGAGAAGCTAGCCTGTATGAAGAGGAATGTGGCATCAGATTTGGAGGAAAATCCATTAACAGCCTTAGTCGTGCAGATGCGACAGCCTTGTTTGCAGAAAGTGAGTAACACTCGAGGCACTTGCTGAAGAAGATCAAATACTACAGCCTTCATACATCTCAACGTCAAGAAAATAAAAATTCTCACCACTGGACCAATAGGCAACGTCATGAAAAACAGAAAAGATTGAAGTTGTCAAAGATTTCATTTTACTTGAACCCACAATTACTCAGATCCGCAATCAACAACTATGGTAGCTGTCATTGGTGTGTGCCATTTTGTCAGAATGGACCAGTAGCTGACCCTCTGGTGGGTTTCAGGAGGAAACTATTTGTTCTTCTGTTAAGGTGCAGCTGTTGGATTTGAACTGTGAGCCTTTGGGATTGCAGCACAGCTTCTTATCAGTAGGCCAACAGAGCTCCCTGATAGTAGTAGTCAAGATCAAAAGACATGTTGCATTAGGAAAACTGTTGCTAAAGAAAAAGACTACAGTATACCTGCTCCAAGTAATGTTATTTTCAAATGCTTCATGTACATGAGGAACGATGAAAGAAGAAACTACACCTTTGAATCATGATATTGGTAAAGAGTGGGGCAGGGACTGTCAAAAGAACAAACAAATCTGTCTTGGAGGAAGTGTAACCAGTGTTCTCAGAGGTGAGGGTGATGAAACCTCGGCTCAGAAACTGTGTTAGGAGAGGGTAGTCCTTGAAAAAAGACCTCATGCGGGGAAAGGTCAGCAAAAGAGATAGCTCAACCCTCAGCTAGACAGCTTGACACAGGGAATGTGACGATGGGCTTGAGTGAGTCAGAGACTGAGAACGGGTCAGGATAGGGCAAGCTTTGGAGTTGTTGTTTGTAAGGTAATTATGAGTTGTAGTGGACTTGATGACAACTAACAAGAATAATCTTTTAAAAAATTATATAGTACCTTACTAATTTATAGGAGGAACAACCTTTTAAATAAAATTTTATATAAACAAAATAATTTATTTTGTGGAACATTACACTGATGTCATGGATTGATTTGCTTGTTCACAGAATACACGTAAACTTGACGAGGCCATGACTCTCAATATAATGGAATTACCCCATGTGCTGTTCATTATAAACTCTATGATGTTAATGAGGCAGGACTAAGAGCAATTATGTACCAATGTAGTTCTTTCTTGTGGTGTGATCTGAGATGTGATCAGCTAATCGGTTGTAAGGGAGTCAGATAAAATGCATAACTCTTCATAAGGTCACAGCCCTGAGCTGATAAAAAGGGAGTTTCCCTGGATGTAGTTTCACTGTATCATCTTTTATCATCTGCGAGAGAAACAAGCAGGGAGTGAGAACTCAGTCCCATCAGGACAGAAGAACTGAGAGTGGGGCACATCCTGTCCCTGACATGGGAGAACTCCACATCATATGGGATTCTCCAAGGGATACCAGATCTACAGAAGCTGAAGGAAACAAGGCCCTTCCTCCAAAATGACAAAAGAAGGAAGCTTTGTCCAAGAGCCGGCCCTCTGAACTTGGATGAACAACTTCCTAAAGTTGTGAGAGAATAAATGTGTTTGTTAAAGCCATCCACTAGTGCCATCTCTTTTATAGCAGCAGGGGATAACTAAGAGAGCCCATTTAGAATTCTTTTTTATCCATAAGCTTTAGTATATTTACTGATTTGTTTTCTTAAATCAGCATAGATTATATATATTTGAGGAATCCGAGGACAAATACCGGGAAAACTATTGTGGTAGCTTGACTTGATCCATGACAAACTTTAGCAAGCAGGAACAGAGATAAAAATGTTTTATAAGAAATACACTTTTAAACAAAATTTAATTATTTTTATCTTAAAAAATAATGTCAATATGTAGTACTTGGTGATCGGCTCATTTGAGGTCATCCTGAAGTTGATGTGGAGGGGAGGGGAAATTGTCAGGTTAACCGAGGTTTTTCCTACTCTGCATTTTACTCGAAGTTTTTGTCTAAGGTGATGCCTGGACCATCTTCTTGTTTGCCATCTCTAGTAAATCAAAGCCAGCAACATCAGGCTTTAGAGTTGTCTCCTTCCAGACATATGTCTGTTTTGCGTTTGGTTGAGAGTACTGATAGGTCAGATAATAAAATGTGAATAATAGTTATAAAATTTGTAACATATGATCTAATATCTTTGCTGTTCCAATTTGAATAGTCATTTAAAATAATAATGTGCATTGTTTAACTTGTGCTATCACAATGTAGACGAAAATGTACAGGCGTTAATGCAAGAACAATAACTCAAATGTCTGAGTGCAAGGTAAGGCGTGTTCCTTGAACATTTCAGCTGCTATCAATTATTGCTCAATTTAGCTCTCTTTTGCCTTATCAAGGCCAAATCTATTTCTAGAGAGAGCAGTTGTCCAGTGATGCTTTGTAAATTTATAGTGGCAATGCTGGCTTAACCTGAAAGCTTGCCAAGTCCTTCCAACCTCTGCACACTAGGTGTTAATGGTGTTTTAGTAGAGTTGTTTATTCCAATTATCCTAGTTATGATTTTATCTGCTCTTCAACCCTGTAACTTTTAGGAAGATTCTATCTCTCTAATTTTTGGGGTGATTCCATTCCCTTTATCTTCAGTAGTTACTGCCCAGTACCTTTTGAACAACCTTTCTATGTGTGGGAAATAATTTTCTAAAGCCCCACCCAGCGCGGGTAGAAAATACAAAGTTGTTTCCCTGGCCATGTTTGCAGGCTGTGGCTGTAATTTAAATACAACGGCTTTAGGGGCAGGGAGTAGATTTACAGAGATTAGGGGGAAAGAGTTCTTTTGCATGAAATTATCTTTATAACAATAAAACATACACCACCATGCCAGGCATTTGAACAACTATTGATCTTCTTATTAAAAATTATGATAATCCTATATTGTTTTTAGGCAATACAATTATTTTCCTAGTCATTTAAACCATAGTTTTCTAGGTTCTATCAATCCCTTTCTTCAACTCATGAATGAAAGTAAAGAGAGAAATTATGTGACTAGAAATTAAACAGTCTCCAGAAAGAAAAAAAGATTACTCCTCGTGGATAGCCATTCACCAAAGATCAGAGAAGTTTATAACTGATTTATGCTTTCTAAACATTTTTCTCATAGTTTTTTGTTTTCCTTTATTTAAAAAAAATTATTAATCATGGGGTTACACAATTTGATGGGTGAGGGGTGAGGGAAATTGGAAATTGGAAGAATCTTTTATGGAAAACAATGTATTAGAATTTTGTAAATAGACTAGTATAATAAAAAAGCCAAAAAAATATGATCAATAGAGCACACATATTGCATTAAAAATAACATTACTCTAAAAAGATTAGAACAAAAACAACAAAAAAATCAAACACTCCAGCAACTCCAAGCTTCCTGTATACATGGTGACCACTTTCAATGTTGTTAGCTATTCATGCTGGTATTTACATCTGTGTTCCTAAACAAAATGCTGTTTTCTGTTGAATAGCATCCTCATCTCCCTCACTGCTCTCCAGGCAACCCCCGTGCCTTTCCTGGAATCTCAGAATGTGACCTTATCTAGAGCTAGGATTTCTGCAGAAATAATTCATTAAGATGACGTCATACTGGAGCAGGGTGAGCCCTTATCCAATGTGCCAGTGTCCCTGTGAGAAGAAAAGAAGAGATGGGGAAAATGTCACTGAGCAGGGAGTCAGGGATGGGAGTGAGGAAACCACAAGCCAGGGAATGTCTGGGACCATCAAAGCTGGAAGAAGTAAGCAAGGCTCTCTCTCTCAAGGTTTGGAGGGAGCAAGGCTTAGTTTGGTTTCTTTATTTTTTTCTACAGCACGTGAGAGAATACATTTCTGCCGTGTTAAGCTACCCAATTTGTGGTATTTTGTTACAGCAGCTTAGGAAACAATTACACATGTTTTTAACTGACATCTTCTGATTGGTTCACTTAGACACTATTTGATATGGCAGACAAAACTTGAAAGGAATCTTTTTCCTGAAACCTATGTCTGAAAAATTTTAACTCAACTTCACATGTAACAGACAATTTGACTGGATAAAACTTAAACTAAAACACTGTTTTTGCTGAGATCTTTGAACTCCTCGCTCAACATCATGCCCCCTTGGTGGTGGTGCGATTGGAAAGTGAAGTCTTTCCTTGATGTTTTGTAAATGGACCTTTTTGTGATCTCTGGAAGCTTTAGAGTGTTTACTTTTTGCCCCAAACTTAATGGTTTTGCACTGATATGTCGAGGTGTCTTTATTATTTTAATTCACCAGTTTGGCATTTGGAAGTCTCCTTCCCTTCAATTATGGAAAAATATGTACATTGTCTCTTTGGTAATTTTCTCCGTTTTTATTCTTGCCATATTCCTTTGTCAGATATTGGATTGATTCTTTTTCTCTTTTTTAAATTTTGTTTTCTAGCTGTATGTGCTTACATTCTCCTTTATGTAAGAATCTCTTCACTTTGCCTTGTAAATATTTAACTATTTTATTTGCTATTATATTTTACCCAGCTTTGTTTTTCCAATTTTGTTTAGTTCATTACTTTTAATATTTTGGTAGTGAAATGCAGTATACAGTTTGCTCTCATAACTATTTTTATGTATAATCCAGTAACATTAATCACATCTGTCATTATGCTACCATCACCCCTATGTAGCCTTTTTTGATATGTGTCAATTATTACCATAAATGCTTTTGTCTTTATTGTTTATTTTTTTAAATTGTAATTTAAAATAAGTTTACAGAAAAGTTGGATTTTTATTCATTCATGGTTGCACATTCTCATCCCTATCCCAACCCCAATTCACATTTTTAAAAAAAAATTCATACATTGTTGCATAATTTTCTCCCATCCTCCCCACCACTCTTCCAGTTCACTTTGCAATGTACTTCTTATTATGGACTGTTGTCATACAAATAATGTCTAATCATACATTCCTTTTAAACAGTTATTTCCTTCATCTATCCCAATACAGTGTTCATTATTTATCCTCTATTCTTAGTTTTCACCCCACACCCATGTCAGACCTGTTTTATAACAGTAGTGTTATACAGTATTTATGCTTTTTTAAAATCAGTTTTAATGAAAGTTTACCAAGACTTAGGGTTTCCATTCATTCATTGTTGTACTTTTATACAGTATTTGTCCTTTTGTGACTGAGATATTTCACTCAGCCTAATGTCCTCCAGCTCACCCACGTTGTGTAATATTTTATGAGTTCCTTGTTTTTAAGTGTTGCATATGCACTGTGTGAATATACCATAGGTTTTTTTTCCTATCCATTCATTTGCTGATGGGCACTTAGGTTGCTTCATCTCTTTGCTATTGTGAATAACACAGCAATAAATATGAGTATGCATACATCTCTAGGGTATATTCCTAGCAGTGGGATTGCTGGGTCAAATGGTACTTCTATTTCCAACTTTCTGAGGAAGTGCCAGACTGCCTTCCATAGTGGTTGTACCATTTATATTACCACCAGCGGTGAATAAGAGTTCTAATCTCTCCACAACCTCGCTGCTCTGTTGAACTTCGCTATTGTTACTGGGGTGAGATGGTATCTCATAGTTGTTTTTATTTGCATCTCTCTGGTAGCTAGGGATTTTGAACATTTCCTCATGTATTTTTTCATGTGTTTGCCATCTGAATTCTCCCTTTAGTGAAGTGCCTATTCATCTCCTATATCCATTTTGTGATTGGATTGTTTACATTGTTCTTGTAGAGGTTCTGGAGTATTCTATACATTTTAGATATAAGTCCCTTATCAGATATGTCATCGCCAAATATTGTTTCCCAGTCTGTGGTATGTAGCCACATTTAGAGTTTTACATTGAACAGTAACTCAATACCCTTTTAACAATAACTTTTCATTTCCCATCCTCACCCCGAACTCCTTGATAACACTAACAAATGCCTTCAAGTGGAAGTAACTCTCTGTTAATCCTCCCTTGGTTTACAAGGCTGTAAATCACACAAGAGGAGTTTGCCCATCTTTCTTCCTCATAGCAGCGGATGGATTCAAACAACCAGAGAAGCATCACCTTCAGGTCAGAAGCACAACACCCTACAGACCCTGGAGTTTCCTAATAAACATTATCTTTATGTTTCTATCCATTCTAGTATTTCATCCAAGTCAAGTATACAACATTTTCCTTTTGTGTGTAACTTAATCACTTAGCATAGTGGTTTTAAGCCTCTTACTACCACATTTTCACTTGCAAGAAGTATTATTCCTTTTGTATCACTCTAGTCTTGTTTCCAGGATGAGATTCTAATTATAATTTGTTTTTCTAAAGCTTTACTCTTCTCCTTCTAGTTCCTCTGTTCTCCTGTTTGTTTTGGACTTGGGATTTCATGCTGGAGGCTCTTCCTTCATGCAGTTGTGACTGACTATCCATTTCTGTTCTTAGCCAGGAGTCCTGAGCAAGAGTTCTGTGGGAAGCAGTTCCTCCGTGCAGTCACTGTCATCTCATTGCACATCTTTCACTGTCTCTTCTGGAGTGGATCCTTGCATCCAGAGAAGGCTCCTCAACTCTCTCAGCTGAATGCTAGAGTTTAGCTGTGCTTTGAGCTTGGGAAGGAAAGAGAATTGGGTTGTATATGTTCACCTCCTCACCTACTGTTCCTCTCTTCATCATATCTTTCTTGACTTGCTCTCTTCCTGATGGTCTCAATTTCTGAGCCTCTTAGAATAATTTTTTTAAAGGGTCCTAAAGTTATTCTCTCCTATGGGGTGGATAGTGTGGAAGAGGGTCACCTAACTGAATCCCTGATGGGAAGAATATATAGCTCCTGGTAGACTTTTCAAAGAGCCCTCATTTCAGCACCTCTAACATTTGGACAACTCTGTGCATCTGTCTAGTAAGTGGGCACTGTGTAGACACAACAATTTGAGTTCTCCCAGGGCTACAGGGTTCAATAGGTACCATTAGAGACTAAGCTTTTTTCATACAACGTGCTTTCCACTTGTTTTAAATGTTGATTTTTTTAAAAAAGAGAACAAATGAAAAATTTAATACCACCTTGAGAGAGGAAATCTTCAGTATGTGCTCGTGCTGGACATAGTGATTCCCAGTGTTGATTTATTGAGCATCCCATGTTGGGTATCTTCTAAATAGAATACTCCAACATCCCATTTACTTGAAACAAGCTCTATTTATGCACACTTAATATGAACAGTGCTTCCTGCTAATTATCAAAAGTTACCAAGTTTGGATAATTATTTATGTGGTCACCTGACATGTAGTTCTTCTTACTTACATGAAATTATCAAAATAAAACATTTCAACATCATTCTCAATAGCTTCTGGACACAAATCTGGAAAATAGCATTTGTTTTCATGTTTTCCTATTCTTATTACATAGAGAAATAGATAATTTTTAAAAAGCTTATAAAAAATATTTA
>NW_006400057.1:2205578-2218652 GCF_000299155.1 Elephantulus edwardii
TATATATATATATAAAATAAGCCACATACATAGTTGTTATGTGCAGTCAAGTCACCTGCAACCCATAGCGACCCTACGTACAGCAGCTCTGAAGCCTGCCCTGTCTTGAGCCAATCTCACAAATTTCTACCCCCATCTTCTCAGTTACTGTATCTATGCATCTCATCTTCCTCTCCTGTGCTGTCTCTCCACCCTTCTGAGCATGATGTCCTTCTATAAGGATCGGTCCCTTCTCGCCAGGTGCCCAAAATACATGAGATAGAGCTTCAAAAATCCTAGCTTCCATTTGCAAGGAATAAATCATTCACTGTAATACATATATACATTCATAAAATCTAGCCTCCAAGGATAAACTTTGTTTCATCCTCTTCAATACAGATTTGTTTTCTTGTCAGTCCATGGTATGTTCAAGACTCTTCTCTATTATGCTGAGTGAACTATCTCAGTCCCACAAGGATAAATATTGTATAAAACCGTAATTATAGAATGAGTATAAGGATCCAGGAGGGATGGGAGAGGCTGGAAGCAGAGCGATGTGGATATGTAGGGGGAAAGGGGATTAATCATTGGGTTGTACAATTTGATGGGTGGGTGGGGTGAGGGAAATGGAAAGAATTTGTTCAAATTTGTATTAGAATTTGTAAATAAACTAGTGGAGAGAAAAAAATACCAACCCCCAAACAAACAACTCTTCTATCACACCACAATTTTCGAAGATATAAAACTTCCATTATATTCTAAGTATTAGATACACTCTAACTTCACAAAATTTAGAAATCTAGAAAATAAAAATCCTCTTTAATTCTATCACCCTGAGAATTCTTCCCCAAACTAGAATCAAGCTGAACACCATTTTTATATGTGTTTTTATATGTGTTTTTATATCATTTGCTTTATTCTTTGTCATTAAACATACTTCACAAATATAACATTTCATGATTGGCTAATAATCTATCAGGTCAATAAGCTATAATGTATTTAAATATTTCCATATTGTGGGAATCTTTTGGATGAACTTAATTTTTCAGTTCTATAAGTAATGGAGTGATAAGAATTCTTACTCACAAATCTTTCGGTTTCCTATTATCTTGTTGGGGATCTCTGGTCACCTAGTGAGTCTACAGTTGTGTCAACCCAAAGGCCGGTGGTTTGAACCCACAAGTTGCTCTGCGGGAGAAAGATGGACAATCCCCTCTGACATAATTTATAGTCTCTGAAAACTCATTGGAGTGTCAGCGATGAGTCTGTTTAGACTTGATGACAATGAGCAACATTATTTTTAACACATATTGCCAGAAATAAAACTATTAGGAAGTTATGAACAAATTTCACATTCTCCCTTATTACTCAGCTTTCTTTAATAGTTTTCTCTGTTCTTGATTGCTCACATTCTGAGATACATTTTACTTAAAATTATCACACTCTGGATAAAGTTCTTCAGACTTTTGCATGGTATTATTTAAAACTATATAGTTAGAAATGAATAATTGACATTCTTATAATTTTCAGAAACTTTATTTGAATACTTTGTATCACTCATTTAGGTTTTGTAGGATTTTTAAAATATGGTGACCTCATATTTTAAGTATTTTGAGAAGTTTATTGCTATAGTGAATGAAAAGGTTTTATAATTTTATTGTTTAAGCAGTGGTTTCTGCGTGATTTGGACTCACAATAATGCAAAGAGCAGTGACTAAGCAGTCGCACAGGTAAGAGCTATACAGTTTCAAGGAAATTTCTGAAGATCCTTGGCATTGTGAATAACAGCACCTGCCAACTTCTCTTTGTAATGGAAATACAAAATTAGTCAGGAATAGCACATGTACCAGTGATGAAAACTAGTCAGGAACATTGTAAATGACAATGATGAAAAGAAATGGGCCTAAAAAGGAAGCCACCATGGTTCCAGACAGGATGAAGAAGCTTTATGTTATTTAATTGGACAACAAACAAAGTACCTCCTCTCCACACTTTCACACACAAACAATTTAATTGCATCAGTGTCCATGATTTTTTTTTTATACATGTTAATTGTTTGTATGGATAGAGGGTTAAGAAGTTGAATTGCCAACTCAAAGGCATGCAGTTCGAGTCCACAAGCTTCTCTGCAGCAGAAAGGTGAACAATCTCCTTCTGTGTGATTCATTAACTTTGAAAACCTGCTGCAGTGTCAGCTACAAGACAATTCCTACTCTAAGGTCAACAACAACACATAGAAACTTTTCAAAATTTATTTCTCAGATCCCATGTTCCCAAAAGTGACTCTGCCTGAGCATTTATACACGATCTTGTTTTTGGACTTTAAGATATTCCATTGATGTAGTCTTCTATTTACAAACATTGCACTGTCTTGATTATTACAGGATCTTGCAGTGTTGCACCTCGAGGCTTGAACTTGTTCTTCATTTCTGTCAACTTGAGAAACACTGTTCTTCCCTTTCAGTTTTCTGGTTCTAAGTCTTGACATAATTTATTATAATAATTTATTCTTTCTTTTTGGGTTGCCTTTTGAAGTTCGGCTCTCTTAATTCAGCATTTATTCCCTATGTTTTGGCCCCTTTACATTGCAGGGCAAGCATCAGAGTCCCTTCTGACATTGTCTTCCTCCATATCTTTGTAAAGATCCTTTGCTTTCTTCATGGAACAAGCCCTTGGTGTCATCCCACAAGTCTTTCACTCTTAGTTGCTCAAGGCATCAAATTGACTCTTGAGATAGTTTTTAAAATAAAATGAGATAAACTTATGGTCATATTTTGGATCTTGTGGGGTTTTAACAATGTTCTTTCATTTTATTTTGAACTTGCATATGAGTAACTTGTGTTAACTGCTTATATTGAACTTCTCGTCCCTTTCTACAGATGTTTTCAGTCTAATTCTTGTGTAGTACATCAAGTGAGATCCACGTGTATAGTCAGTCTATGTTCTTTTAAAGTATTGCAATGAATAAATTAGTGATTGTACAGAATACTGTCTTACATTTCAGCCTAATTTATATCATCAAGTCTCTATTTCCCAGATGCTGGGTTTTGTCCCTAACTTTTGTATTTCAGTTGTTGTTGTTGTAGTTTGGTGCCGTTGAGTTGTAGACGACTCATAGCGACCCTATGAACGAATGGCCTGAGCACTGTTTGTACATAGAGTTTCCAGAGGCAAGCCATTTCGGAAGTGGATGCAACTCCTGCTTCCAGTTACCAATTATTATTAATGCATCCTCAGCACATAAGTACACAATGCAATATGAGCAATCAAAGGTCAATATAATATGCAAATATTTTGATCAACTTCTGACTCCAATTTTCATTTAAAGATGAATAATACATTAAGAAAAAAGCTTTAGGTGCTGTTGCATATATCTGAGTAATAGTTGTATTAACAGGTCTTCCTTTTATGTTTATGGACAATATCCTATCACTCAAAGAATTGCATTTCATCATAGATCTTGATCATTATTTTTTATGAAATGAATACAACACTATTCCTCTTCAATATATAATTTCCTGGCATAGTAGATCATATAATTGCAAGATTCAAAATGGCCAATACCAGTCCATTTCACATTGATGACTAGGATGTAGATTGTTTATGATTTCCATTTATTTTTTTATAACTATATAATCTGCTATACATCAGAGAGCTGGACAATGAATAAGGATGACAGAAGGATGCCTTTTGAATTGTGGTGCTAGAGAACAGTGCTGGACAGACAGAAGAACAGATAAACGTTGGAAGAAGGGCAGCCAGAGTGCTGCTTGGAGGCAAGGATGGTGAAGCATTCTTTTTCATACTTTGGACATGTAGCTAAATGAGGCTGTTCCTTGGAAAGGGACAACATGCATGGAAAGACAGAGGATCAGTGAAGGAGAGGAAGAACCCCAACAAGATGGATTGACAAGGTGAAGTCAGCAATGGGTTCTAGTGTGTCTGGAGGATGAGGATGGCGGGGTTCAGGTCCTCTATTCACAGGGTCACTATAAGTCATACTCAATTCAACAGCACCTAACAACATAACTTTTCCTAGATTCATACTGCATAAATTTTATGTTACAATTATTAATGGATGTTTGTAGCTCTTTCTCCTCATTTTAAGCTTTGTCACATAAGCAAATTAAGGTCCTTCATTGAGCGAAAGCTTTACTCTGTTCTTGTTATTAAGTAGTATTTTAAATGCCTCCCAAACATTAGTAGCTCATCTTCTTCTAACATTTTATTCAACAATGTTCTTCTGTTATGCACGGGGATTTTGAAAACCTGTTATTTCAAAGTAATTTGCCAGCATTGCTTCTATGTCTGTCTTAGTATGGAAGCATCACTGAACCTAGCCCCCGCCTCCCACCACCAGGTAACCCTGCTGGTGTTTGAAATATTAGTGGCAGAGCTTCTGACATCACCGCAACAGGCAAGCTTTCAATGCATGGTGAACTGATAGATGAGTAGTGAGAAACACAGACTGTTGTTGTTAAGTGCCATTGAGAAGAGTATGACTCACAGCAACTCTGTGAACAAGAGATCTGAACCTAGTCCTGTCCTGCACTATCCTCAGCCTTCCTGACACACAAGAGACTAGTGCAGCAGTCATGTCAGTCCACCGGGTTGAGGGTCTTCCTCTCCTTTGCTGACCTGTAACCCTTCCCAACATTATGTCCTTCTCCAAGGAATAGCACATCCTAGCAATATGTCCAAAATATGTGAGGCGAAGTCTCGTCATTCTTGCCCCCAAAGAACATTCCAGCTGCACCCTCTCCGAGACATATCTATTCATTCCCTTGGCCGTCCATGGGATGTTCCATGCTTTTCTACAACACTACAGCTCAAAGGTGTCAATTATTTTTCTGTCATCCTTATTCATTGTCCAAGTCTCAGATACACTGCTAGTAATTGGAAAACTATGGCCTGAATCAGACACACTTAAGTCCTCAAACTGACAGCATTACTCATCAATAATTTGGAAAGGTCCAAGCAAGATAAAGCTGTTGACAGTTTCAATCTCCTCCCCATACCTCATGACACCGCCTATTGGTCCAGTGGTAAGAATCTTTGTTTTCTTGATTTTGAGATGCAATCCATACTGAAGGCTGCAGTCCTTGATCTTGTGAAACAAGTGCTTCAAGTCCTTCTTACTTTCAGCAAGTAAAGTGCCATCTGCATAACACCGGTTATTGATGAGTCTCCCTCCAATCCTGATGCCACATTCCTCTTCATAGAGTCCAGCTTCTGGGATAATTGGCTCAGCATACAGATTGAACAGGTTTGGAGATAGAATACATCCCTGACACCCTCCCTTACACAGGTGGTAAATTTTAATCCTATTTTAGCAGAATTAAGATTAAAATCAATTTTAGGAATATAATTTACAGAAGAAAGCATAAATGTTTTGTTGTTATTAGGTGTTGTGGAATACAACCATAGTGACTCTGTGAACCACAGATCTGAACTCTGTGCTATCCTGTTCCTCCTCACAATCTCTGACATACTCAAGCTTAGTGTTGCAGTTATTATGTCAATCCATGTAGTTAAGGATCTTCCTCTTTTTTGCCTTCCAAGTATGATGTTCCTCTTCAAGGAAAAGCCTCTCCAAAGAATATGACCAAAGTATGTGAAATGAAGCTTCATCACTTTTACTTCCAAGGAAGAAGACTGCACCTTCTCCAAGGCATATCTGTTTATCCTTTTGGTCCACCATGGGATATTCAGTGCTCTTCTCCAACACCAGAGTTCAAAGGCATCAGTTCTTTTTCTGTCATCCTTAGTCACTGTCCAGCTCTCAGATTCATAGCAAGTGATTTAAAGGGCCATGGCCTGAATCAGGTGCAATAAATGTTTTAAACCTGAGCAACTATACAAAGTAGAAAGGATCTAAGTCAGCATAGTTTGGAGAGGAAGGCAGAAATTTAAGTAAGTAGAAGTTTTCGTTTTGTATTTTGTATTTGGTGGCTTCAAATAGTTTACTTAAAGCTAAAAAAGTGATAAAAGTCTATGAATATTCAAAGATAAAAACTAAGAAGTATAATATGATAAACTAGAGGTGGGAAGAAAAATCATTGTTCATAGTGGGCGTTAATAGATCCTATATGGAGGAGTAGAGGTCTAACAGGATTATGTAACATTTTGACGGCAATAGAAACACCAGAATAAAATACACTATTCTGATTTATTCACAGGGAATTGCACTGCTAACCCAAAGGTAGATGGAACCCACCAGCAACTTTGAGGCAGAGAACGGGCAGTCTCCTCCCATGTGATTGATAATCTCTGAAAACTCACTTGGGAGTCAGCCAGGAGTCAGTTCCAACTCAACAGTAATGCATTTTGTTCAGACTCCCCCCCCCCACTCATACAAATCAAAGAAATCACAGACTATAGACTGGGGTGGGGGAAATAGTTAATAAATAGGGAATTACATAAAATAATATAAAGAAGGAAGATAAAATGCATCTGCTATAGTTATTGTTGTAGCTAGGTGCCATCTCATAGTGATCCTAGAACAACAAAGCTGCATTTTGCCCTATCCTATGCCATCTTCACGCTTTTTGTCAAACATAAGAGAACAAAGATTCTCACCACTGGACCAATTGGCAGCATCAGTATGGATGGTGAAGAGATTGAGATAGTTAACAGTTTTAGTTTGCTTGGATCCACAGTCAACATTTTGGTATCAGCACCCAGGAAATCAAGAGATGAATTAAATTGGGAAAGTCAGCTGTGAGGACCTCTCAAGAGTACTGAAGAGCAAAGATGTCAGGCTGGAGACTAAGGTGCACCTGATCCGAGTTATAGTCTTCACAATTACTTGCTATGCATCAGAGAGTTAGACAGTGACTAGGGATGATAGAAAGAGAATTGATGCCTTTGAGCTTTGGTGATGGGGAAGAGAGTTGAACATACCATAGACTGCTAGGAGAACAAACAGGTCTGTCCTGGAAAAGGTGAAGCCGGAATGCTCCTTGGAGTCAAGGATTCTGAAGCTTCGTCTGACATACTTTGGGCATGTTGCAAGGAGGGACTGGTCCTTGGAGAGGGACATCATGTTTGGCAGTGTGGAGGGACGGCACAGGAGAGGAAGACCCTGGATGAGATGGATCGATTCTGTGAGTGGAGTGGTGGGAATGAGTGTGTCGGAGATGGCGAGGTTGACACAGGATAGAGTAGGGTTTACGGCTCTAGTACATAAGGTTGCAAGCAACTCGACAGCACATAACAACAACAACAACAACAACAACAACAATAAGCCTATAGTTATAGTTAATGCACTAATCTACCTCCTTTTTAAATTTTTTCCTTTACATCATTGTTGCACATTTTCTTCACCCTCCCCATCCATCTCTTTAAGAGTCTTCCTCTCTTCTTTTGACCCTCCACCTTACTATAATATTAGATATGAGAGCTAAACTAATGCAGGATTTTTTAAAATAAATTTGATTGAATCATAAAGCAAAAGTCAAAATATATACCTAGAAGAAAAGAACACAGAAAATGAGGGAGGAAAGACACTCCAAGCAGAGTAAACAGATAGTCCCAGTCAATGTAAGCAAAAAGAAGGGGAGATTTGGCAGACAATTTATCTTTGCAAATATTTCTCGAGTTCCTTCATTACCTACCTTCATTTAGAAAGAGCAGACTCTATGATCAACTCTAGCTAGTGAGACACACACCAAAATGCCAGGAAGGACCCAGGGTGCTTCCTCTATGCCACTTTCACCTTGTCATATAGATTCCAGATGGTTTAGCCAAAAGATGGAAGAGGTCCACTCAGCCCACACTGGAGTTCCCATGGCACTCACTCACTCTCTCACTCACTCACTTTTTACTGTGAAGTCAGAACTGACTCATAGCTGACCTTTCATTGAGTTTCCAAGACTGAATCAGGAAGAGATTGCCTATCTTTCTTTTTTGGAGGTGCTACTGGGTTTGAACTGTCAGAGAGGCATGACCTTTGGATTAACAGTGCAACTACCTATAGACCATGCCACTACAGCTCCTGATGACTTGGTATGAACAGCAAAGAAATATTTGTTTTGTTAAACTATTGAAAATATAGTATTTAACTCTTATTGCAATACAGCTTGATTCACTCATTAAAAGTATTCAAGGCTTCTAGATATTGCACATTTTCAAAGACAGGACACGTATAAGATTGGCCTGAGATATCTTTTCATACAAGAAAGTAAAGAAGCTATCAGTGGTTTTTATCACACATAAAAAAAGCTAGTTCGGATAGGTTCCTGCTGGCCAAAGATCGAACAATTACTAGAGCATCAAAAGATATCATAACTGTAACAGGCTTAAAACACACCAAGAACGTTAGAAATACATGCACCCTTAATTGTATAAATCAAAACAGAACAAAACCTCATTGTTTAGCTTTGATGGACAGATGAGCTAATTCATTATTTTTAGCGACTCAAGCATTTGCCATGTCTTTCCTAAACACTATGTAATTGTATGGGGCTCTAATAGCTCAGTGGCAAAGGGTTTTACTCCCAGTGCGAAGGCACATCACTCTAATTCACCAGTAGCTCTGCAGGAGAAATATAGGCTGTCTCCTTACATGCGATTTACTACATCTGAAAACCTGCTGGAGGTTCAGCTATGAGTAAGTTCTGACTCAGTGATACACAGCAACAATACAAAGGAAAACCAATGCCCTTAAATTATGGTGTCAACAAAGAGTACTGAACATCCTATGGACTGCCAAAAGAACACACATGTCCTGGAGGAAGCGTAACCAAAAGGCTCCTGAGAGACAACAAGTCACATCTCATATACTTTGGCCATGTTGTCAGTTGGGGCTGATCCTTAGAAAAAATTTCCTGCAAAGGGTCAGGGATTACAGTCTGCAATATGGATTGCAGCTCAATATCAAGAAAACAAAGATTCTCACCACTGGGCCAATTGGCAGCACCATGATAGATTGAGAAAAGATTGAGATTGTTCATAATTTTGGTTTGCTAGGCTCCACAATCAACACTTTTGGTACCAACAGTCAGGAAATCAAAAGATGAATTGTATTAGGAATGTCGGCTGTCAGGGACCTCTCCAGAGTGCTAAAGAGCAACGATGTCAATCTAAAGACTAAGATGCTCCTGATCCAGGCCAAAGTCTTCGCAATTACTTGCTGGACATCAGAGAGCTGGACAATTACCAAAGATGGCATAAAGAATGTTCAGTATTGAACATATACCATGGATTGCCAAGAGAACTAGCAGGTCTGTTTTGGGGACAGTGAAAACAAGCTGCTCCTTGGAGGCAAAGATTTTGAAGCTCCATCTCACATACTGGTCCGGGAGTAACATGTCCTTGGAGAAAGACATTATGTTTGAAAGGGTGGAGTGACAGCACAGGAGAGAAAGACCCTGGATAAAATGGATTGATATAGTAACTGGGGTAATGGGAGTAGATGTTTTAGAGTCAGTGGGACTGGCTTAGGACAGGGCAGGGTTCAGAGCTGCTATACATAAGGTTGCTATGTCAGGAGTCTCGACAGCACATCACAACAGCAACACCATAAAAATAATAACAAATCAGTATGAAACAAAAATTTTATTTAGGAAAAAAATAACAACCACCAGATATTATGGAGAAACTTGCAGGGTCCCTTAGGCAAGTGGCTCACTTGTTTTCATGGTTCTCAGAAGTTTTCTACCTTTAACTGGATGCGGTCCTATCACTCATTTTAGTAGAAAATATTTAAGTTTTCCTTCTTTGACAGGTCTCTGCCTTCCACAGGTCCTGGTTCTCACATATTGTACATAGTCTTCTTTCCCCAAAAATCAAACCTGAATTTGATCACATTTCTAGATCTAATTACCAATTTACAGGAAATACAGAACAATAAAGGAATTCGATAACCTCATGGGGAGCCAATCAGCAAAATCCTAACTATGGGAACCTCTTGGGGGAAAATGATCGAATTTCTTTAACAAAAAATTTCAAATAGTGAAAAGACCTAAAAGGTGAACTCATAATTTAAGAGCTAAAAACAGTATCAAACAAGTGTCGTACATTATTCAATGCCGCAAGCACGATTTTTAGATTTTTTTTTAAAATTCAGGTGGGACAGAATCAAGGTCATATTTTTGTTCTGTGGATTTGTTTTAATTTCTTTAGCTTCAGTTTGAACTTGTGCATGAGTAGTGGATGGTCTGTTCTGCAGTCAGCACCTGGCCTGGCTTTCACAGCTGATACTGAGCTTCTCCAACAATTCTTTCCACAGGTCTAATCAATCTGATTTCTGTATTGTCCATAATGTAAGGGCCATGTGTGGAGTCACTGTTTATATTTTTAAATAAAAGGTATTTGCCATGAATTAATCATTGGTTGTACAAAATTCCATCATTCTATCTCCTGGCTCATTTCTATCACCAAGCTCATATTTTCCAACTACTTGTCCTTCTTCCTCGCTCTCAACTTTTGCATTCTAGTCACCAATTAATGAGTCATGGTTGTATATTTGATAGAATTTAGACTGCAAGAGTTGGTTGTTGTTGTTATCATTGATGTGAGCCATCGAGTTGCCTGCAACTCAAAGTGACCCTTTGTGCAACAGTCCTAAACCCTGCTCTATGCCTTGCCAATCTTATTGTCTCCCAAACACCTATCCCACTACCCCAGTGACTGAATCAATCTATCTCATCGAGGGTCTTCCTCTCCTGTTCTGTCCCTCCACCCTCCTAAGCATGACATCCCTCTCCAAGGACTGGTCTCACCTTGTGATATAGCCAAAGTATGTCAGACGAAGTTTCAGAATCCTTGCCTCCATGGAGCAACCTGGCTTCACCCTCCCAGGATGAACTTGTTTGTTCTCCTATCAGTTCATGGTATACTCTTCTCCAGCACCACAGCTCAAAGGCATCAACTCTCCTTCTATCATTCCTAGTTATTGTCCAGCTCTCTGATGCATAGCAAGTAATTGCAAAGACCATGGCCTGTATCAGGTATACCTTAGTTTCCAGACTGACACTGCTGCCCTTTAGTACTATGGAGAGGTCCCTGACAGTAGACTTTCCTAATGCAATTCGTCTTTTAATTTCCTGGATGCTGGTGCCAAGAGTGTTTATTATAGAGCCAAGCAAACTGAAGCTGTTAACAACCTTAATCTCTTCATCATCCATCATGATGCTGCCAATCTGCCCAGTCGTGAGAATCTTTGTTTTCTTGATGTTGAGCTTCAATCCATATTGAAGGCTCCAGTCCTTGACCTTCTGCAGCAAGTGTGTCAGGTCCTCCTCAGTTTCAGCAAGCAGGGTTGTGTTATCCACATAATACAGATGTAGAAATCTTTTATTTCCTTCTCTTTGGCTTAATTGTTGGTGTATATATTTGAATGATAATGGTATTAGCATTTCTTCTTTGTATGGGTATGAACACACAACATTATACTTCAGGATGGATATAGAAATGGTATTTTGACTATTAGTACAACCCCATTTTTCCTCACTTTTTCATTCCTGGCATAATAGATCATGTAATTGATTCAAAATGGCCCATGCCAATCCACCTCACCTCCAAAGACGTAACACACTTAGTCTTGACACAGTCTCTCCATTCAGATGGGATATTCCAAGTCATATTTTTATTTTCGTTCACATACTTTCATTTTTTCAGCTTCAATTCTCACTTATATATGAGCACTTGATGATTTATTCCACAATTAGCCTCTATCTTTGTATGCATGCCAATATTTATTTTTCATTTCTTTTTAACAATGTCCATTTTTCCTACATTCATATCTCATATTTTCCATGTTCCAATTATTAGTGGCTGTTTTCAACTATCCCCCCTCATTTTTATATTTTCCAATATTAGTGCTATATCTAAAAGACTAAGTGTGTTCTATTGTTCACAGGGTTTTCAAAGGCCTGTTAATTAGAAGCTGTTGGCCAATTCTTCTTCCTAGTCTACCTTAATCTGGGAGCTCTGATCTAGTCCAGTATCTGACAGACAAGTGATGTGCCCAAAACAGCAGATGATAGACAAGCGAACATGCAGGTATCCAAGAGCCACAACCTCCAAAGATGTAACAAACTTAGTCTTGACATGGTGTCTCCTTTCAGATGGGATATTCTAGGTCACATTTTTTTAATTACATTTTATTAGTTTTAATGAACATTTACAGAGATTTTGGGTTTTCATTCATTCATTGTTGCACTGTTTTCTCCACCCTCATCCCCAGTTCGTTCTTCTCCCCCCCCCATGTCTGTTTTACTTGTCCAATTGCCACAGTGCTTGTCAAAGCCAGTTCTGATTAATCTCCTTTGTCAGTGTGTCCCTTGCCATTCCCTATCACTCCTCCCTGAGAGAGACTTCACCCTGATTCATAAGGAAAAGGGGATGGCGTATTCTCTTAGCTACTTCTCTAGGTCACATTTTGACTTCCGTTCACAACCTGTCATTTTTATGGCTTCAGCTCTAGGTTGTATAGCGCTGGCGTACAAGCTGCCGTATTGCTGTCACTTGTGGTTGCTGTGAGACTGAACACTGTGACACGGATGTGTCAAATGCATTAATAGTTGGCTGCCCAATGCGGACTGAGAGTGTGGTGGAGCTCCCCAATTAAACAAGCGTGGAAGGAGGAGTGGCATGCACTTCCATAACAGCTTGCCTCCGGAAACTCTATGAACCTGGAGAGAGGATGAAAGGTACCCAAGCATCGAGGATTCTCCTTCATAGGGTCGCTATGAGTTGCCTGTGACTCGATGGCACTTAACAACAACAACAACAACATTCTCAAATACATATGAGCAGTTGATGATTTATTCCACAATCGGCCTCTTTGTTTTGACTGTTAATATTAAGAAAAAGCCATTTGCTCAATTTTTAGTTGTTTTGATTCCTTTTTATTACATCTAGTGAGGTCCCTGTGTGTAGTCATTGTTGTATTTTATTTTAATAAAGGTTATGTGCAATGAATGAGTCATTGATTGTACCAAATTCTATTACATGATCACGGCCTTGTTTGTATCCATAAGGTCATATTTGGCGAAGAGACTGAGATTGTTCACAGCTTTAGTTTGCTTGGCTCCACAGTCAACACTCTTGGCACCAGTAGCCAGGAAATTAGAAGATGTATTGCCATGG
>NW_006400057.1:2218982-2245770 GCF_000299155.1 Elephantulus edwardii
GGATTGATTCAGTGACTGGGGTAATCGGAATGGGTGTGTCAGAGGCAGTGAATTGGCACAGGATAGAGCAGGGATTAGAGCTGTGTACATAGGGGTCGCTATGAGTCACAAGCAACTTGACAGCACATAACAACAACAACAACAACAACAACAACAACAACCTTCTTCCGTTTCTAGCTTTTGTATTCCATTCACTAATTACCATCATCACAACTTGACTTTATATTTGCTTAATTTTAGACTGTAGAAGTTGGTAGACATTATCAATGCCATCATTTTTGGCTTTAGTTATTGGTATGATAATCTGAATAATAATTATATTTACTATAGCTACACAATCAACACTCTTGGTACAAACAGTCATTAACTCAAAAGATGAATTGCATTGAAGAAGTCTGCTGTTAGGGACCTCTCTAAAGTGCTAAAGAGCAATGATGTCAGTCTAAAGACTAAGGTATACCTGATCCAGGCCATGGTCTTTGAAATTACTTGCTATGCATCAGAGAGCAGGACAATGACTAAGGATGAGAGAAGAAGAACTGATGCCTTTGAGTTGTGGTTACAGAGAAGTTGTGGTTACAATGGACTACCAAGAAAACAAGTCTGTCTTGGAGAGGGTGAAGCCAAGTTTCTGCTTGGAGGCAAGGATTATGAAACTCAGTCTTGCATACTTTGGTCATTTTATCAGGAGGGACCAGTCCTTGGCAAAGGACATCATGCTTGGAAGGGTGGAGGGAGAGCACAGGAGAGAAAGACCCTGGATGAGACAGATTGATACAGTAACTGGGGCAATAGGGAGTATCAGTGAGACTGGCTCAGGACAGGGCAGGCTTAAGTGCTGCTATAAGTCACAGGCAACTCGATGGCACATAACAACAACAACATCCATAACATTTTAAATGGCCAGTTATTTCAGAAGTGAATAGCCAAGTCTCTTTTCTAATCTGTCTTAATCTGGAAGCTCCCTGAAACTTCTTTACCATGAATGACTATGTTGACATTGAAGTACAGTGTTTCCAGGATCATAGCAAGACAAAAGCCACCACAGCAATGCAAACAGAAAGACAAGTGGTGGGAGCATGGCCTACTCCTTATTGCAACTTTGTCTCTGGTGTAAGAATAGACCAGTAAGAGAGAAATAGGTTCAGATGTAAATCTGAAATTTACATTTATAAATTTACAAAAGTAGTAATGCATTGACTATGTAACAGGTGTCCTTTACATCTGTGAGGTAAAAGATGAATAGTTCAATAATAGCACTGAGTTGCTGGCTTAATATCTAGGAAAAAAATAAAGCTGAAACGTTACTACTTGTACGACAGCTCTGACGCCTGCCCTATCCTGAGCCAGTTTTACTGACCCTGATATACATACCTACCTCCATTACTGCAGTCACTGTATCAATCCATCTCCTCCGGAATCTTCCTCTCCTGTGCTGTCCCTCCACCTTTCTGATCATGGACCTTCTCCAATGACTGATCTCTCCTGGCCACATGCCCAAAGTACATGAGACAGAACTTCAAAATACCAGGCTCTAAGGAGAAACTTGGTTTTGCCCTTTCTAAGATAGACCTATTTGTTTTCTTGGCAGTCCATGATATGTTCAAGACTTTTCTCCAGCACCACAATTCAAAGGCATCAATTCTTCTTCTATCATACTTAGTACAGCTCTCTGATGCATAGCAAGTAATTGCAAAAATCATGACGTGGATCAGGCACACCTTAGTCTCTAGACTGACATCGTTGTTTCTTAGTACTCTGGAAAAGTCCCTGACAGCAGATTTTCCCAGTGCAATTTGTCTTTCTATTTCCTGACTGCTGATGCCAAGAATGTTGATTGTGGAGCCGAGCAAGCTGTAACTGTTAACAATCTCCATCTCTTCTCCATATATTCTGGTGCTCCCAATTGGCCCAATGAGAATATTTGTCTTCTTGATGTTGAACTTCAATCCATACTGAAGACTACAGTCTTTGACCTTCTTCAGCAAGCACTTCAGGTCCTTCTAGAAATGTGAAATTATTTTTAAATGCAATCTAAATCCAAAAAGTCCTAAAAATAAATATTTAAAGTCAACCTGTATAAGTAACAAAAGCAAAATATAGCAAAACTAAAAAAAAATTTTGAAAAACCTAGGAAAAATACTTGGCCTGCCATCAATTTGTTTCTTATATAAAGAACTCTTACAATGAAAAATAGCAAAAAGGTGAAAATTACACAAAAGGCACTTACTGTAGTAAATAGACCTGAATAGATGGTTTCCAAAAATCGAAGTGCAAATGATACCTGTGAATAGATATTGCACCTCCCCACTGCAATTTCACAATACATTGACTTTTCATTGGCTTAAGGTTCTAGACATTAATTTATGAATTCTCAGTGCAAGTATAAATCATTAAAACCTGTTATTTGGGGTACATTTGTCAACATTTCCAAATTTTAAAGTATGTACACTTTGAACCAAAACGGTTCCTGGAGATACATTTGCAATGTTGAAATAAGTTGTGTACAAGTTAATTTGCTGCGCTATTATTTGTTATAGCTAAAGATTGAAAACATCCTGGAGCTCAATAGAGACTGATTGATATTCATTGTATGCCCAGACAATGAAATACTAACCACAGGTAACAAGAATGAGACAGGTCCATATGTATGATAAACAAGGATCTTTTAATATGGGGGGGAAACCTCCAACTACAGAACTATACACACACACACACACACACACACACACACACACAGAGTATACAGTCATTTAAGCAAAAAGAGGAGAAATAGAACACAAAAAACTGGTGTGATAGACTTCTGAGTTTTGTATGTCAAGCACATAGTAATTATTCAAAAGTAAATAAAATTAAAGAGCCTCAAATATTTTCTGTGAAGACTAAATTTTGTGAGTTTATAGAAAAATATTTAAGTTCTGAACAAATGTAATCTAAAGCTGCAGCTTGTTGCAGAGCACTGGTTCAATAACTGGTTCTTTTCACTTTCTGACAATTTTGTGTACCTTAAAATCATAGAGTCTTAGCAACAACATGTCAGAATTTTTTCACTTCTAAATAGGTAATTATAATCCCTCCCATTCTCTCAGGAATTGTTGTTAGGATCATTGAAGGTCATAGATGTGAAAATGCTTTGTAAAATACCTACTTCTAAAGAATGTAAGATGTCATTGTTGTTGAGTTCTAATTAAAAATATATACTATCAACTCTGATTGAAACAGTGTTACAAAGGTAGATGAAATCAGATAGATTAGCTATGCCACATCTAAAATGGTAACTACTGCTGGCCAGCTAGCATTTGAAAAGAGGCTAGTCTGAATTGAAACATACGGAAAATATAAAATAGACACAAGTACCAAAACATAAATACACTGTTAATAATTTTATATTTAATACAGATTAAGTAACATTTTGTATATTACATAAAACACATTAATTAATGTCCATGTCATATGATTTTTTAAATGTTGCAAGTAGAAAGTTTAAGATGATAGCTATGCCTTTCACTATATTTGTAAGAAATAGCACTAATAGGAATAGTTGATTACAGTAAGATTTGCATTTGATCTGGAAGGAGGAACGGGATTTGGGAAGATAAAGAGGGGTGAAGCATGTTAAGTGTTATCATTTTATGTGCAAACATACAGACATTCCCTACAAAGCTCACCTCCCGTGGAGGGATCCAGATGAGCAAAGAAAAGTCAGTATCAGATAAGTCATGTAAACCATGATAATGAAGCACTTTCAAGATCATTCTGACGTTAGCAGCTCATCAGAAGTGAAATAAAGTTTGAACCAGAGAGTGATGCCTGCCAAGCAACAAACAATGCTTACCTATATCACATCTATCCCAATACAGAATATCTGTTCACTGAGTTTAATTCCAAGATTGTTCAGATTTAAGATGCATTGTATTGATGGAGCACAAGAAAATGGGGAAGACAAAAGTGGGGAGAGGGGAAGTGGCATAATATTTATTGAAAGCCTAGAGCAACATATTAGGTATCTGGCATGTATTATCTCTTTAATCCTTGAATTTGAAATGAGAATCTGATCACTGTGGTCCTACCATTCTGAACATGGCTATCACTGGAAACCAATTCTGATTGCTCAGTTCTTACAATACAATGTTTTTTGGTGTGGTTTTATTTTTAAAGAAAAGAGTCATGATATTGGATCACTTTTCCCCTTTCACTTATATACAATAGATGATTTAAAGAGGCATACTCCAAAACCTGTTACTGTCATGTAAATTTCAACCCATAACAACCTTCTAGGACAGAGTAGAGTTACAACATATGTTTCCAAGACCATAAGCTTTAGTAAAGGGATGGCCACATCTTTCTCCTGTGGAGCTGCTGGTGGGTTCAACTCTCGACTTTTCAGTTAGCCTCTGAGCACTTTAACCATTGTGCTACCAGGTCTCCATAGAAGGAGGAAGATTATTTTTTCAACAAAATATTTATAGACTTGAAGAAGGAATATGCTACTCATGGCTGTATTACAGTAAAAACAGAAAACTCAATTGCATTAATGCATTAATATAGCTGAGAAGATAAGGTAAATTTAAAATGGTGGCTTTTAGCTAGATTGAAAATGTTGTTGTTGGGTGCCATTGAGTTAACTATGACACAGAGAGACCCTATGAACAACAGATTAAGCCTTACTCTATCTTGAACCATTCTCACAGTCTCTGCCCTGGTCAGGCTCATTGACGTATTCTCAGCTCATCACATCTTACTAAGATATCTACAGTGGCATGATGCCACAGTGATTCCTAGTTTTCATCTTTTTGAGGGAGAAATTTGGAAACAAGAACACACACAACAACAACAACAACAAAAAAAAAACCCCAAACAAACAAAAAAACAAGAACACCACCAAAACCAAAACCAAACCCAACCATAATATCAAGTAATTCAAGGGAAAGTAGGTAAGTACTCCCTTATTCTTCCAAAAGGGACTTTAATTAAGTCCTACAGAAAAAAATAACTAAGGATTACCTAAGAAAATCTGATCACGTTCATTTGAAACCTATACCCAGATCAGGAAGTTGTCAGCACAAAGCAAATAAACATTGACTGGTTCAAAACTAGGAAAGGAGTGTGTCAGGGATGCATCCTGTCTCCATGCCCTTTACATCTGTATGAAGAACAGATCATTCAGGAGGCTGGACATTATGAGGAGGAGTGTGGCATCAGGATTGGAGGAAGGCTCATCAACCACCTGCACTATGTAGGTGACACAACCTTGCTCATCCAAACTGAAGGGGCCCTGAAGTATTTGCTACAGAAGATTAAGGGCTGTATGGACTGAATATTGATTCAATGAGTATGGTCAAGCACTGTATGGATTCAATATGGATTGAAACTCAACATCAAGAAAACAAAGATTCTCACCTCAGGGCCAATAGGCAACACCATGATAGACTGAGATTGTTAACAATTTCAGTTTGCTTGGCTCCACAATTAACACTCTTGGCATCAGCAGTCAGGAAGTCAAAAGATAAGAGAAACAGAAACTAAGGTGCACCTGATCCAGGCCATGATCTTCTCAATCACTTGCTAAGCTTCAGAGAGGTGAACAGTGACCAAGGATGAGAAGAATAAGTGCCTTTGAGTTGTGGTGGTGGAGAAGAGATTGAACATGACATCAACTGCCAAGAGAACAGGTTTGTCCTGGAGAGGGTGAAACCAGGTTGCTCCTTGGAGGTAAGGATTTTGAAACTCCATCTGACATACTCTGAAAATGTGGCCAGGAGGCATCAGTCCTTGAGAAGAACATTATTCTTGAAAGGATAGAGAGGCAGTAGTACAAGGGGAAAAGACTCTAGAGGAGATGGATTAAGATAGTAACAAGGGCAATTGGGGTAGGGGTGTCAGAGACAGTGAGAATGGCTCAGGAGAGAACAGGGTTCAGAGCTATTGTACATAGAGTTGCTATGAGTCACAAGAGACTCAATGGCACATGACACATAACAACAACATAAGGGGGGAAAGTGACATTTCTCTGAGCCTGAGGTAATGGATGGTCCATGGGGGATTATACCCACCTATCTTTTTCTTTATTTGGCAAGGGGAGCACAGAGCATGATTTACATATTCACGAAATTCTAATCTAGAAGGCATTTGTGAAAAACAAAAACCATAACCTTACGGTACAACACGGTCTCTACCAGTAAAGGATGTGTCTGGCCAAGCTGTCAGAAACCGTCACAAGTCTCCCGGCGCGTGCCCTTTGCTGTCCCGGAGGCTGTGTCAGCTCTTTGAAGCAAACTGTATTATTTTGGGCAACACACCAAAGGGTGATGTAAACCTCAAAGCCTGACAAGTTGGATCCCAGTTCTAGCCTTTTCTCAGAAAAATATCTTACAAAATCTTTAGAGTTGCTGCTTTGTCTTTTAGAACAACTTCTATGGGATGCAGATGGAGGGAATTAGTCATTAGGATAATAGTCAACAACAATGGGACGTCAGAGAAAGTGTGAGGTGAAGAAGACTAAATATTTTTAAACTCTTTCTGAATATAAGAATTTGGCTTAATATTTTATATTATTATGTATCATAAATTGGTCACACAGGACTTAACCTATACATTAAGACACTGCAATCCCAGAATTACGGGGTTTGAACCCACCAGCTGCTCCATGGGAGAAGGAAGGGCAATCTCTTGCTGTGCGATTTTCTGCCTCTGGAAACCCACTGGAGGGTCAGCTATGGGTCAGTTCTGACTTGACAACACATAACAACTGCGTCCTAAAGTGTCTGTCTGCGGTGCAAACAGTAATTCCTCCAGTTGCTTTACCTTAAGTTGAGAGTTAGAGTCCTCCTAGAAACTTCTCAGGAGAAACACTTAGCAATCTATTTCTAAAATATAAGCCTTTGAAAACTTTATGGACCACAGTTCCAACTACATGTGGGTTCACCATGAAGTGAAGCCAACATGATGGCAAATAATAAGTCAGGGAAGTTAAAATGAGGACTGACCTAGCGAGTGAGGAGTGACACTTCCAGCCCACATGTGGGTGATTCGAATCCACCAGCTGCTCTTCTGGAGAAAGATGGGCAATCTCCTCTGGGGCAACTTACAGTCTCAGAATACCCTCTCCAGGTTATATAATCACTATTATTGAGGAGAAAAATAAGTCAACCAAAACAACCTAAGAGAAAGTGTACATACAGAAAAATTCTTTGATGATTATCAGGGATGGAAGAGGGTAGAAGAACAATTTTAATTAGATGGAAGACACGTACTATTAATGGTAAAAAGGAGGTCAAAAGTCAGAACATAATGTGGGAGACATCAGCACAACTTAACCAAGTTATGATAATGTAAGATAAGGCAATGCAAAAGACTCCTTTGTGAATAATTTATTTCACTCAAAGTTTACCCATGTTGTTAGATGTTCTATGGATTTTTTTATCATTCTTTACTCTTCTGAAGTTATTTCATCATGTGAGTTAATGTACCACAGTTAGTTTATGCAATCATGTATTGATATTGATGGCCTGTTAGGTAATCTCCACCCTTTTGCTTTTTGAGTAATGCTTCAATTAAATGTGTGGGTATGTCTATTTTTGTCATGGTGCTGGATCATGTGGTATTTCTATGTACAGCTTCTTCTTGCTGTTATTTTGTTAGATTTGTTTTTAAATAGAGGAATTTGTGAAACACAATGTATATAAATTTTATATATAAACCAATATAAAATAAAATAATTTTTTTAAAAAATGGTAGAGGAAATTATGCATTCACAAAAGTACAAAATACACATAAGATCACCTTTATAAAAATAAGAAAAATATAAAAGCAGTGAGAATCAATCTACATTGGTTACAGGACTGGGTGGGGTACAAAATTAACACATAGAAAATACAGATTTTATTGGTATGAGTGAAGGGTGGGATAAAATTGAGTAAGTGGAATGTAAATTGTAATTAATCCTATGTAACAAAACATGCATGATTGATTGACTGGAAGAAAAAACATACATATACACAATATGCTTTTTAACCTTTCAAACAAATTACAATAAAAAATATTTTTTTTTTTAAAGTTTGGGTACTGGTGCCAATTTCTTGGTGTCCAAAGCTCCAAAATGTATACTCTAAACTATTTTAATAGGTAATAGTATAAACATTCCAAGTATAGTCTTATGCCTATTTCCGTAGTTCCACCTGCAACAATAGTAGATTATACCTGGTGCCAGTTATAATCCTATAACTTTCATAGTTTTCTTTCTTTTAGATGAAACTTGTACCTGTAATTTAAAGCTGATTTCCTTGGTTCTAGAATAATGTGCCTCTATATTGTCTGTCAGTAAAAGGGTTCTCTATGCAATACATTTGAGGCTGGAAAAGTCTAGTACTAGATGGTGATGAGGTAGGGATCTAAAGCTTTTCTTCCAGCAGGATCTCCAAACACCAGAGAAGGGTGTTGTTTGTTTGTTTGTTTGTTTTAGTGTTCATTGTTTTGTTTTTAGTTTTAGGGGTTTGGGATTTTTTTGGTACATCACCATTTTTCTAACATAAGACTCCCTATGACAAAATCACTCCTGGATCTGACCCTTGGATTCAATGGGATTTTCTGAGAATTGTCATTAATATTTAATGTAAGTTTCTCTGCCTGAGAGCTTTTCTTGTTGCCTGTGGCTGAAGCCTCACTTGTAAAATCCTGTAAAAATTTTAAATGTTTACCTAGAAACTCTGATGATCTAGTGGTAACAAACTGCACTGCCCTTCAAAGGTATGGGGTTTAAATCCACCAGGCACTCTACTGGTGAAAGAAGTACAATCACTTCCAGTGACATCTACCATCTCTGGAAACCCAGTGGAGGGTCAGCCATGAGTCAGTTTTGACTCTATCACACAATTGTGTACCAACTCCAAATGTGAATTTTCACCCAATTCTGTTTTCCTAACTACAGCTGTAATAAATTGTACCTGTCACCAATCAAAATCATGGACTTTTTTTTGTTGTTGTTTTCTATGTGGAAGTCATGACTGTGATTTGGTGGGACTCCTTCATCATCACGCTTTGTCTTTTCAATGCTTAATAAAAGGCACTCTGTGGGCTATATTTTAATGCTGGATGTTTTTCCCTTGCACAGAATAAAACTGAGCCTTCAGTTAATGGAACCTTGATCTCTTAGAGCAGAAGATGACAGAATCACTGTAAAACATCATTTCCATAGAACTAGACCTACTATTAGCTGACCCTTCAGTGGGTTTCTGAGGGTCTAAGTCCCACAGGTGGAGACTGTCCAACTTTCTCTCTCTGATACACTGATAGGTAGAAGTCCAGCCTCTGGGTTAGCAGTCCAACTCCCTACAGAGTAAACAACCCAAGAAAGTAAGAAATCATAATATGGTGAATGACAATGCAATATGATTTTAGACTGCCAATCATACAAAATAGTAAAACAAAACAGACTATGAGTAAAATGTTCAAAAGTTGTGTCCGACCAGAGAATGACCAAAATTACTGGGGCAGCTATTGCTGCCAGTTTAGGGCCTGTGTCAGGAAAAGGAAGTCTTACTCATATACAGCACCTCCCAAATGTAATAAAGGAGGTCAGAATTGCTTCCACTGTGGAAAGCTGGGCCACTTCAGTAGACAGTGTCACAGATGAGAGCCACAGATAGGCAAGGGAGTAGAGAGGAAGCTCCCACTCACTTGCTCTAAGTGTGGCTCTGAAGGACACTTGGCCAAGGTGGCCCACATCAGGTCCTCGTGGCAGACAGGACTGACAGATCCCAGCTCCCAGCTAGAAACTAAGGAGGACACTTCAATGATTTAGATCCTCCCAGAAGAGCCGTGGATGAGCATTAACATTACCGGTAAGTATACTCATTTTCTCCTGGACACAGAGCCTACTAATTGGTCCTAAAAGCCTTCTGAGGTCTCAACTCTTCTCACTATCTCTTAGTTGTTGGAATGGATGGAAAACCTCATAAGCAGTTCCTTACTTCACCTCTACCTTGCATGTGAACTCCCGAGTTGTAAAACAGCCTAGTGGTAGATGGAATTTGCTCCAGGACTTAAGAAGCATAAATGACATAGCTGAGCCTCTACATCTTGTGGTTCCTAACCTCTACACTATAATAGACAAAGTGCTAGTCTATAGGCCTTTTATTGTAAGAACCACCTTCCTTCTGTAACTTGATTTGTGCCACTACTAGAACCTCTACTTGGAATATTATTGCTTGTTAATTTTTGACTCATGTACTTTTAACTTGTTAGTTAAATTTGTGTCCTCTAGGTTGCAACACATCCATGATACATCTTCAAGGATATGAACATGTACGGCTAAGCACACTTGATAACAGTGCATATAAATTCCAAAATCAATCTCCATAATAGTCTATGTGTTTCCTACTGCCAAAGGGGCCCTTTAGAGCAGTGAGAGAAGATCTCCACCCTGAAACCCACAGCATCCCTTTTCAGCAGGAAGTAGCTAAGAGAATCCGCCATCCCCTTTTCCTTATGAATCAGGGTGAAGTTTCTCTCAGGAAGGAGTGATAGGGAATTGCAAAGGACACACTGACAAAGGAGATTAATCAGAACTGGCTTTGACAAGCACTGTGGCAATTGGACAGACTTTCGGGGGTGGGGGGGAAAAAGAACGAACTGGGGAGGAGGGTAGAGAAAACAGTGCAACAATGAATGAATGAGAACCCAAAATCTCTGTAAATGTTCATTAAAACTAATAAAATTTAATAATAATTTTTAAAAAAGTTGTGTCTGAGACAAAATAACCAGTGTCCTGAAGGGATAAGGTGGTTGTTGTGTTTGTTACAATCCTTCCCCAGCTAGCTGCCTTCCTCACAGAGACAGAGCCTGTTGTTGTTCCAAGTATTCCACTGCTCCAATAATCCAAATGTTGCTGAAAGTAATTAAAGATTATATAAAGAAGGAGGCATTCTAAATTTTGTTAGTCCCTTAATGAGCAACTATGAACCAAAATATGAATAAGGAAGCACTGTAAGGAAAGACAGAGTATGTTACAAGGAAAGGTGGGTAGATATTTTATTTCTTATCTCATTTCCATTGATTGGAACCGGCTCATAGCTGACTACCACCCACACGAAGTTTTCAGGAGTCTATAATTCACACATATTTTTCTCAAAGAGCATCTGCTAGATTCAAACCACCAGCCAAACTCAACTTTTGGATTATTGGCACATCTGCATATAGACTCTGCCTCCATACATATCCATGATCTAGTCTCTTTTCTCAGTTCCATTCACCTTCAAGTCTGAGCCAACACATAATGGACCAACCACTGAGTTTCTGAGGCATTGGTGAAGACTGTGAATTCTCTCACTGGGCCACCGGTGCATTGGAGTTGCCAGAGAGGTACAACCTCAGCTCCCTGCAAACCATGCCCCCAGATCTCCATCTTGTCTCTTTGCTACTTGTTGCTATGCACCATTGAGTCAGAACTGACTCATAGATGACACTCCAGAGGTTTTCAGAGACTGTAAATTGCATGAGAGGAGATTGTCCATCTTTCTCCCATGGAGTGTCTGGTGGATTTGAACCATGTGCCTTCAGGTTGGCAGTACCACTCCTCACCACTAGGCCACCAGGGCTTTCTGTGATCTCTTTAGACTTCACTCACGTATAAGGAAATATTGCCTGTTGATCAAGACTTTTATAAAAAACTGTGGATGGTCTGGATGACCCAGTGGCATTCAATGAAATTTTATCACCAAGGAACTCATTGTGAGGGAAGAGATACTGGTCCATACTACTAGGATCATCATCTCCAGGTAAGGCACAGAGTTCCACAGATGCATGGATATCCTGGGGAAAGTCAGCCCAAGGAGGTTTCAGGTTGTCCAGAGTTGTCTGGTTAGTATGGGGAGCCTGATAATCACAGAATGAATGCTACACAGAGCCAAGAGCCACTCCAGGCTATTGCTCAGCACTAGGTTGCCCAGGATCATGAGCATCCAAATTTCCAGCTCTTGAAAGTGGAGTATCGTCAGCTCTTAGGAGTAAAGGGGTCTCCTCCTCCATCACTGGAGCCTCCTGGTTCTTCAGGTGACTGTTTGAGCTTCTCTTTGCTGCTTTCTCCAGCTTGCATGATGGTTCTATGACCAAGTATTTACCACCACACCGTTAAGGCTTAGGACTGAAGCAAGTGTTTCTGTGGTTCTTGGATCTGGTTAAGTAGTTTTCTCGAGCACGCCCTCCGACACTGAAAGCTGTTGCAGAGTAAAGCTAGTGTGGTTCTGATGCGGCAGTGTTGGATTTCTTACCTGCCTTTTGATCTGCAGGGAATGCTAACCTCCAAACAGGTATTTGTCTTCTCCTCCACTTAGCAGCACTGAGTGTCACTGTATAGATTTGAGGAAGCATCATACCCTTTTCAATGGTGGTAGTTCTAACTCATAACTGATCCTCCATTGGGTTTCTGAGGCTGTGAGTCACATAGGAGGAAATGGCACATCTTTTTCCAAGACTTACTATGGAGTATGTGCCAGAGTTCCTTATCTGTGTGTAAGTGTGTACATACATGTGCATATATCCATATTTGTGTGTGTGTGTATGTGTGTGTGTGTGATTTTATACATATCTAATGGCATAACCTGTACCAAGTTACACTGCTAACACTAAGATCACACCTCTCTGGTGGCTTGACTTTATCAGATATTTGGTGGCAAAATTATGTATGCTTACAGCCTCAGAAACTTACTGCAGAGTCAGCTGTGAATTGGAATCAATTCAACAGCAATGAGACAGAAACATACACATGGAGAGAGAACCAGAAGGAAAGGATTTGTGTTCTTTTAGAGGAAGCCGTGTCCCAAGTCCATCAAACTAGAAGCTTCTTTTCCATTAAGTACGTGCAAGAGATGCACTAAATCAGTAGGTCAGAAGGCAGAGTGCTGACTACAGAGACTGACAAATTCAAGGTCAACAGCAATAGGACAAGTGATTGGCTCAAGTCCAAAGCACAGAAACCACAAGTCAGTTGGAGGATTCGGATCAAGTTCGGATCAAGAAAGCTTTCCTAAATAGTCAGTATAACTATTCCACATCCCTGAGGAGATTCCTTTTATATTGATTCAAGGCTATGACCAGTTTAAGGGTTTTGCATGTCACCCCAATATTCTTCTATCAAACAGGACCAATCACATCAGGCTACAATACGTTGTTGTTGCTGTTGTTGTTAAGTGCTGTGTAGTCGTAGATGACTCATAATTACCCCATGAACGAAAGACCTTAGCACTGTTCATAGAGTTTCTGGAGGCAAGCCATTTTGGAAGTGGATGCCACTCCTGCTTCCAAGTCGGGAAGCTCCACCAAACACTGTCCACGATGGGTAACCATTATCATACTTGGCATATCAATGTCACAGTGTTGAGCATCACTGAAGCTGGTTTTACAGAGGCTGTTTGCTGAAATGGGTGAGCTGCAGGGCAGAATGGTGATTCACTAAGGGAAGTGAGAATACAATATGGGAGAATGATTATATCATTACACAATTGTCAAACCAAAGAATCATGGCCAAGCTGACATGCACCATCACACCTTTTTAACTATCACACCTCAATGGGTCTCATTCAGTCAAGAGAAAATGTCTGTTTGTTTGTTTGTATATTGTTGTTGTTATATGCCATTGAATTACCTGCTACTCATAGCGACCCTATGTACGTATAACTGCCCTGAAGCCTGCCATATCCTGACCTTGTCTTAGTGACTGACAAACCTACTCCCATTGCTTCAGTTACTGTATCAATTCATCTCATTTATGGTCTTTCCCCTATACTCTTTACACCATTTTGAACATGATGACCCTGTCCAAGAACCGTTCGCTCTTGGCACATGCTCAGAGTATGTGAGACGGAGCTTCAAAATCCTAGCCTCCAAGGAGAAACTTGGTTTAACCCTCTCTAAGACTGACCTATTTGTTTTCTTGGTGATCCATGGTATGTTCAAGACTCTTCTCTAGCACCACAACTCAAAAGCATCAATTCTTCTTCTATCATTCTTAGTCATTGTCCAGTTCTCTGATGTATAGCAAGCAAATGCAAAGACAGTGGCCTGAGTCAGGCACACCTTAGTCTCTAGACTGATAACGCTACTTCTCAATACTCTGGAGAGCAGAGTCATCCCTGCTTTTTCATTCTATTGACTAGAGTGTAATTAGAGAATGCTGGTGGCATAGTCCATAAAGATTCGGGAGGATAACCCAAAGATGGAACCTCTGTGGAAGTTCTACCCACCAGTAGATCATCAGGAGAAAGGTAGACTATCTCCTTTTGTGTGATTTACAGCCTCTAAAAACCTTAATAAAGAGTTAGCATTAAGTGGATTTCTAACTTACAGCAATGAGTTTGAGGAGTTTTCTGGTGCTTAGTTGATAACTTTTTAAACTTATATCTATGAGGCTAGGTGTGTCAGAGACAGTGAGACTGGCTCAGGATAGGGAAGGGTTCAGAGTTATTGTACATAGAGTTGCTACGAGTCACAGGTGATTCAATGGCCCGTAACATATTTGTGAGAGTTATTTGTCATTTTCCTTTTTTTGTGTGTGTGGTATCTTTACTTGGCTTTATTATTAGAAGTATATAATAAATTTAGGAGAATTCTTTACTTTCTCTGTGTTTTGAAATAATTTAAATATCATCAGTAGGAGCTATTTCCTGAATGTTTGATATAATTCTCCAGAGAAACCATCCAACATTTTTGTTGTGGTTGAAAGTTATATTTTAAATTATCTCTTAAATATATTTTGTTGTGAGTCTGCTCAATTTGGCTACTTCAATTTGTGTTACTTTAGGAAGACAGTGTATTTCTAGAAATTCTCCATTTCCTCTAGGTTTTTAGCTTTGTTCAAGTATGATTTTTCCTACTATTTTGCTATGATCTTTTTTCTTTCAATTGGTTCTGTTGTAATGCCATTCATTTAATTTCTTACTTCCAATATTTACTGCTTCTGCTGCTCAGTTTTGTCTGTTGATTTTATTGATATTTTCGAATAACCAATCTCTAGTCTTGTGGTTCTACTGTTTTTCTGTTCTCTCTTCCTGCATTCATTGTTATTATTATTTCCTTCCTTCTGGGGACTATGAGATTCTTTTGCTGCCCTTTATTTGTCTGAGTTGTTGAGTTAATATTTTTATTTTAGCACTTTTCTCTTTTTCTTGAGTTTGTTCACTTATTGTTATATATTGACCTTTGAGTATTTTTTTTTCTGAATTCTGAATTTCTTCTGAGGTGCTGTGGGCTATCTACTTTGGATGCTGTTGAGTCACTTGTGACTCATAGTGACTCTATGCACAGAATTCTGCTCTATCCTGAGGTAATTTCACTGCCTCTGACACACCTACTCCACTTGTATCAATCCATCTCTTTGGGGTCTTCCTTTCTTGTGCTATCCCTTGACACTTCCAAGATAATGTCCCTAAGACTGGCCTCTCCTGCTACATGACAAAAGTATGTGAGATGGAGTCTCAAAATACTTGCCCCCAAGGAGAAGCTTGGTTTCACCTTTTCATGGACAGGCCTGTTAGTTCTCTTGGCAGTCCATGGTATGTTCAAAATTCTTCTCCAGTGCCACAACTAAAAAACATCAATGATTCTTCTGTCATCCTTGGACATTGTCCAGCTCTCTGATGCATAGCAAATAATTGCAAAGACACCAAGATCAGATATACCTTAGTCCTTAGACTGACATCCTTGCTCTTCAGCGCTCTGGAGAGGTCCCTGATAGCAGATTTCCCAGATGCAATTTATCTTTAGTATACCATCTTTTAAGTTCTAGCAATCTCATCTTCCCAGAACTTGGACATAGTTTCCCCTCAATTTAGCAAGATCGTTGCACTCTATTTAGGTTCTATTTCTGCTCCCCACACTAAAACTTAAAATTATCATTATGCAGAAGGCCTTTCACATGGCACAGCTTGCGACATCTATTTCCCTTTTATCACGAATTATAACATTGTGTTTCCTATTGTCTAATATCTGAAAATGGCCTTTTATTTCATCCCCACCCCAGTCTTCTCATTGCCTACAGCAGAGAGCTTTATAGAAGCCTTTTCTCTCCACCTTCAGTATGTCTAATCCATTCTCCATATGTAGTCAAAGGGATTTTCTCAGCACCTAATCATATCAGCCTCAAACTGTAATGAAGCTCACAAGTCATCGCCTCCTTTAGCATAATTTTTCATCATTTTCCAATTTGTACTTTATTCTTCAACATCACTAAATGACTTCCAGGTTTCTCCAAAGATGCTTCTCTCTCCCCCACACACGGGCCACTGCACATGGTCTTTCTACTCAGGACATGTTTTCTGCACCACACGCAAGCACTTTCCTTAGCAAATATCTACTTGTCTTTGTAAATAATGTAAATATCCTCTCTTTACAGAGGTCTTCCACAAAACTTTTTCTTTATATTCCTTTTAAAATTTGGGCTATGTGCCTTCTTCCCACCACTCTCATCAAACCCTACCTGATAATCCTTAGCACTTCGTTGTAATTACATGATCTATCTTCTGCAGTAGGTTATAAAATCCAAGCGAAGATTCAACATCGTTCACCAAAATCTTCTCAATCACTAGTGCTAAACCCACAGTGGCTGGGAGAGTAGAACTCAATAAGTATTTGATAAAATGAGCAAATGACTGAAAGCATAAGTTGATTAAGCGAAGAACTAATAGCGTGGTGGTGTTTTGATGGGAGAAAAATCAGGTGATCTTAAAAATAGTAATTTCGCATTTTGTTAACTCCATGGGTCAAATTTTCCAGATGCCACTTAGCTCTTCACTTTGTTTTGCCTGTGTCGACAGAGGCACTAAGGTAAGGATTTGATGCCTTTCTGTCTGTGAACCAAGAAGGCTCAGAGCAAATGCTCTTCCATAATGGTGCATTCAGAAGTAATCATGATGAACCAAGTTTCACAATAATTGACTTGAGTACTTGATGATTCTATTACTCTGTCGTGGGTAATTCCATGGAAAAGGGAGATCCATTATACCTTAACCTCCTGTTCTTTGTCATCACTGTTGTTTTAGTGTCACGGTAAAAGAATGTCCACAGACCTGTTATGATATTCATCATCCTAACCAAGTCATGTGAGCAAACAAAGTTAGGAGGTGGCAATCAAATATGTGGGATAATCTGTTTGAAGACTTGAGAGATTGCCATGTTTCAGACTAGAAAACTATGCAGAGGTCATAACATTTTAATTTAAAACTTGTAAGATCCTTTGCCTGAAATGTTCAAGTGGTCTGCCTAGTTGTAGCCATTTAGCCTTTATCATTTATCACTTTTTCCAAATATAACATGGAATAAATTGTTTTTAATTTCCCCACAAAGTGGCATGCATTAGTGCCGTATTTAGGGTGTCCAATAAAAAGAGACAGCTCTAAGCTCCAGCTAAGATTCCCTTGTGAAACTTTCTTTCGGTTTTTAGGAAGTCATCTGTTCAGTAAAACTCAGTGACATCATAAAATATTAGAGCTAAAAGTGTTTTCATGGGTCATTTGATTCAATCTACTCACTTGAGAATTACAAAATAGTTTTTCAGCAGTCTTAACTGTTTTCTTGAATATCACTTCTTCCTCTGATGTTTGACCTCATAGTAACCTCTGACCCATAAGTGCTTCTTTTCTTTCCTCATTACACCAACCCCTTCGTGTCTCATTTATCCCCATTCACAGCCTGGACTCCCACAGTGGCACTTCAGCATGCCTCTGACAGCTAACTAGACCCCCTCACTCTCCCCCCCTTTTTAAAAATTATTATTTTAATGAAAGTTTATAAAGACCTTGAATTTCCATTCATTCATTCATTGTTGCACATTTTCCTCCCTGTACCCTCTCTGTTCCCAACCCTCAGTTTGCTACTTTCTTTGGGAAAAAATTTCTTTTATTGTTATACAGCCTCCCTAGATCACTTTACTATGCAGCTCTTATTCTGGACTCTTGTCTTACCAATAATATTTAATCATATATTCCTTTTCTACAGTTCTTTCCCTCATCTGTTTCAATACCATATACATTTTATTCATCCTTTCTTTTCTTAGTTTCTTCCCAACCCCTGCCCCCCATCAGTCCTGTTTTATAACGTGTTTATGTGGTATTATGCAGTATTTGTCTTTTTGTGACTGAGATTTTCTCTCAGCATAATGTGCTCCAAGGTCACCCATCTTGTATAATAGTTCATGAGTTCTTTGTTTTTCAGTACTGCATAATATTCCATTGTGTGACTATACCACAACTTTTCTATCCATTCATTTATTGCTGGGCATTTGGGTTTCCAACTCTTTGCTATTGTGAACAAAGCTGCAATAAACATGAGTGTGCATACATCTGCTTGGGTGGGAGGTGTTTGTTTGTTTGTTTGTTTGTTTGTTTAATCCTAGCATCAGGATTGAAGGGAGACTCATCAACAACCTGAGTTATGCAGATGACACAACCCTACTTGCTGAAACTGAGAAGGAACTAAAGCATTTGCTGCAGAGGGTCAAGGACTGCAGCCTTCAATATGTATTGAAGCTCAACATCAAGAAAACAAAGATTCTCACCACTGGGTCAATTAGCAGAATCATGATAGATGGTGAAGAGACTGAGATTGTTAACAACTTTAATTTGCTTGGCTCCACAAGCTCTGTACCAGCAGCCAGGAAATCAAAAGACAAATTGCTCTGGGAAAGTATGCTGTCAGGGACCTCTTCAGAGTACTGAAGAACAACAATGTCAGTCTGGAGACTAAGGTGTGCCTGATTCAGGCCATGGTCTTTTCAATTCTGTGTTATGCATCAGAAAGCTGGAAGATAGAAGGAGAATTGATGCCTCTGATCTGTGATGCTGCAGAACAGTATTGAATATACCATGGATTGGTAAGAGAATAAACAGGTTAATCCTGGAAAGGCTCCTTGGAGGCAAGGATTCTGAAGCTCTGTCTGACATATTTCGGGCATGTTGCAAGGATGGACCAGTTTTTGGAGAGGGATGTCATGCTTGAGAGGGTGGAGGGACAGTGCAGGAGGGGAAGACCCTCGATGAGATGGATTGATTCAGTGACTGGGGTAATGGGGTAGGTGTGTCAGAGACAATAAGGTTGGCTCAAGATAGAGCAGGGTTTAGAGCTGTTGTACATAGGGTCACTATGAGTTGCAAGCGACTTGATGGCACATAACAATAGCAAGCATAGTTCAGTGAAAATAACATCAGTACTAAAAAGACCAGGATTCAAATCTCATGCCTAATGTGTGATCTTGGGGAATTTCTTCATCTATTTTAATCTAAATGATTCTACATATGAAATAGTAACATTAGACTGGTAATCCAGTTTTTAGCATTATTGTGAAGGTTAGAGATTCTATGTAAAAAGTATAAGGCATAATGGCTGGCACATAGATATTCAACAACAGCAGCTCTATTTCTTTTCACTCTCTTTTAGCACACTCTTTTCTCTGCCTCCAAAGTCTTTCTTTATGTTCATAAGCCCCATTGTCTTAATGGTATGACTTTCCTCTTCCTTGCCAGAGCAAAGCCATCTTCCTGAGATTGTGAGTCCATTTTCTTCCACCTTCTCTGGGACTGTGGACCATCATCTGTTTTTCTTTGTGAACTCTTTTCTACATGGTTTCATAGTATCCCAGTACTCCCTATTCTTAGTTGGCTCCAAGTCATGTTGGCAATAAATCACATGGGAGGAGATTGCCCATATTTCTCCTGCAAAGTGGCTGGTGGATTTGTACATGTACGTTTCAGCTGGCAGCGCAACTCCTTACCAATAAGCCACCAGCACAATTTCCAATTCATAGTAGAACAATAAATTCTGTTCTAAAATTCATGTATAACAGAATAAAACAGAACCTGGTACTGAACCACTTTGAGAATTGTCACCATGTTTCAGCTTATTGTTACAGCAATGCTACAACAATGCAACATTGTTGAGTTTGAGTTCAACTGTGGTAGTTGTGTGAATCCCTTCTACTGAAGATCTCCCTCTTTTATGTTGACTCTCTGCTTAGCAAGTATGATGACCTTCTCAAGCAATTGGTCCATTCTGCTAATGTACCCAAAGTAAGCAAGAAAAGACTTCTAAGGAGCACCCTTCATGACTGACTTGTTTGTTCTTCTGGAAGTCCTGGTATATTCACTAGTCTTCATCAATACCATAAGTCAAACGTGTTGATCTTCTTTGGTCTCCCTAGGCTACTTGGATTCCCTAGGCTTAAAAATACATTCAGAAGAATAGCTGCAACACCATGGTTTTCTTTTGGAAAACAGGGATAAAATGAACAACATTTCCTGGGAATTATGTCTATTTTGACAAAGATGTCTTCTTCAAACTACATTTGAGAGCTTTCACCTGAATGCCTATTAACATTTGCAGAGCACAACTCTAGATCAATGGGCTTCAGTACTGACCTAACACTTGGAAGCTTTTTACAAACACTAATTCTCAGATACCTGCGTCTTCTGCAATTATGATTTAGTTGGACTGCAGTAAATGCCTGAGAATCTTGTTGTAATGCATATTCTTATTACATCTGAAGTGGACTGAAGCACTACAGTTCTCCTAAGAGTGATGCTGTTGTGCTTGGGGATTCCACTTTTAGGAATAATCCATCACATATAGGACCCTCAGTGCATTCCTAGTTCCCAAAGTGGAGGGTCTCTGTCTAACCCTCGTCTTACTCTCACTGCAGTTGTTATTGATTCCATTTAGAAGACTGGTTCTCAGCCTTGACTGCAAATTGAAGTCACTTGGAGAGCTTGAAAAACAACAACAAAAAAAAAACAACCCCAATACACTGATTCTTGCGTCCCATCCCAGAGATTCTGATTTAATTGGTATGCAATACAGTCTGGGAATTGGAAAGTTTACATCTCCCCAGATGATTCTAATGGGCGCAAGAATTTGAACACTACAGCCTTGGAACTTTAAAACCTTTGAACTGGCTCATTTGGCTTCAGCCTCATCCTGAGAATTTGCATTCCCTTTTCAGCTATACAGAATCAGAATCCAATTTTAATAAGATCCCCAGGTAAGTCTTAGAGATCCCCCAAATAGTTTTTACTTGGCATTAAATAAGAATGTTAAATATTGTAGATTCTGATTTAGCACAGATAGGGTGAAAACACAAAAGGAGGGGAGAGGAAGAAGACTGTGGGAGAGAAAAATCCAAAGGAACAAAGCATAATGCATGACAATGTATGAACCACAATATGATTGAAGAACAGTGTGAAACACAATGTATACAAACTTTGTAAGCAAACCAATATAAACTTTTTTAAAAAAGAGGAGGAAACATAAACAAACAAAAAAGAAAGTATATTTCTAGTTCACAACCTTATTCAGCCACATTAAATAATAACACAGAAGAAAAAAAAAAAAAGAAAAGGAAAACCCTCCAAACTAGGGCAGCAGAGATGACTGAATGAATGGGTGGGGGAAAGAACAGGCAAGATGGAGTGAGGATTTAATGAAAGGTGGTGATAAAAAACATTGATCAATTGTAATTCATATTATGACTGGGGTAATGGGGTTAAATCTGTCAGAGGCAGTAAGCTTGGCATAGTATAGAGCAGGGTTTAGGGTTTAAGGTCACTATGAGTTGCAGGCAACTTGATAGCACATAAAAACAACAACAATATTCTGAAGCTTCACTGACATACTTCCAGCATCTTGCAAGGAAGGACCAGTACTTGGAAAAGGACGTCTTGCTTGGGAGGGTGGAGGGACAGCACAGAATAGGAAGACACTCTCTGAAGTGGATTGATTCAGTTACTGCGGTAATGGGGGAAGGTGTGTCAGAGACAGTGAGATTGGCACAGGATAGAGCAGGATTTAGGGCTGTTGTACGTAAGGTCGTTATGAGTCGCAGGTGACTCAATAGCACATAACAACAACGACAATGTATATGTGGTATATTAAAACAATATATACAAATAATTATATATAACATAACATACATATAATATATAAATGTATATGTATTCTATTAAAACATGATATATTGTTTTATATTTTGTACTTGAATGATCATATGAAAACCAATTTTTAAAAATAAAATTAAATCCATGACTTAAAAAAAAAAATTTAGACCAGAAAGGGCAAATTCAAAGTGATGTTTAATTCATTCTTCAAGAAGACAGAAAATGCAATTTTTACTTTTATTTGGAAAGGAAATAGACCCTGAACAAGCTAAGCTCTTCTGAAAAATAAAAACAAAGTAGAAGGCATAAGATTGCCTGATCTGCAAACCTATTACACAGCTATAGTAATTAAAATAGCATGGTATTTATTGTACAATGAGAGGCACATGAAACAATGGAATGGAATAGAGAACGCAGATCAACACATCTACCTACAGTCAACTGATATTTGATAAGGAAATAGAACCCATTAAGTGGGGAAATGACAGTCTCTTTTAACAATTGGTGCTGGCAAAACTAGAGCAAACTGCAGAAAACTGAAACAGGATCCACACCTTACTCTATATACAAAAACCAACCGAATGTGGACCAGAGACCCAGGAGTCAAGCCAAAACCCACTAAGATCACCAGAGAGAAACAGGGGAAAATATTAGAAATCCTAGTTTATGGCATAAATAAACTTTGTAAATGTAGCCCAAAATGCCTAGCCAGGAGAGGATAAAATTGACTAATGGGACCTTCTAAAAATCAAATTCCTGTGTGCATTAAACTTTTTTTCAATTGCTTGGAAAGACTGTCAAAAAATATTTGGCAATAACATTTTGGACCAGTGACTCATAATTAAATTTTACAAAATATTACAGTGTCTCCTCCAGAAAAAGGCTGATAACCCAATTACAAAATGGACAAAAGATATGGAAAGACTCTTCTTTACCAAGGAGGCTATTCGGATGGCCAACAAACACATGAGGAAACAGTCAAAATCACTAAAAATCAGGGAGATGTAAATTAAAATGAGTTGCCAACTCACTCCAGCAGCAACAGGTTAACCAGACAGCAAACAATAAATATTACAAGAGATACGGAGAGATTGGAATTCTTATTCATTACTAGTGGGACTGTAAAATGGTCCAACCACTATGGAAGACAGTTTCGCATTTTCTAAACAAGATGACTTTGACAGAGAACTTCCAGAAGTTCAGTTTGGGTTTATAACAGGCCATGGAACCAAGGATATCATCACTGATGTCAGGTGTTGGCTGAAAGCAAAGACTACCAGAAGAATATAGGTATGTAAGTATAGGTGGGGCATTCACAAAATGAAGTACTATGCAACACTAAGGAACAACCAATTCATAAAATACAACATGATTGAGGATGGAAGCCATTATGTGAGTGAAATAACTCAGTCATAAAAGGACAGATACTGCATAAGACCAATCCTGTGAAAATAGGAGGGTAATCTGGCAGGGGGTGGAGATGAAGTGAGCAGAGTAGAATGTACAGTCAGTGAACTCTGTAAAGGATCCAGACCAGGAGGATCCACCTGGGGGAAGTTGAGGAAGGACAATATGGCTATTGCAATTAGCGAACATGTCCAGGATATGTACAGGTGTTCAAAGGAGTAAGGGAAGGGGAGAAAGTAAGAGGAGGGGGGAAATCAACTGGGGCAGCAAAGGTTAGTGGGTGGATGGTGGGGGGGGCTGCAAAGGAATAGTCAAGGTGCAATGAGGATTGATGAGACTTGGTAATGAAGGGCATTGATCAACAGTAATTAACTGAATACCATACAATGTGTACGAATTCTTGTATAAAATACAGTTTACATGAATGAAACACAATGCACATGAAAAATTGTGTAGAAAAAATTTTCTTAAAAAAATACTGTTTCAAACACTTTTCCTTTTATCCCCTGTGATATAGAGCACTAGTCTTTATTTTCTCTAATCACTTAACTGTTTCTTTATATCTGTCTTATGCTATTGCTTTTTCTATCATTCCTGTGGTGGTTTAGTGGTAAATGACTTACTCTACTCATCCAAAGATGGCAGATTCAAATCCATCAATGACTTCTTGGGAGAGAGATGGCCATCTCCTCTTGTGCAATTTACAGCCTCTGAACATTTGCTGAAGGGTCAACTGTGAGTCAGTTCTGACGAGGTAAAAATGAGGTTGAAAAGGACTATCAACGTGACTTATGCATCTGTGCTCAAAACTTTGGAATCTATAAGCATTCCTAAACTGTCAATATTTATTCCATATGAGTCAAAAGTCCATTCATTCATTCAAGCCCAAAACAAGATGTAAGGACGAGCCAAGATATTTAGATCTCGATTCCTTTCTCACATTTCTGCTCTGTCCACCCTAGGCCAAGTTTCCCGTCTTCTCCTTCCACACGTCTGCTACCTGGCTTTTCGTTTCTATTCCCACTCACAGCTGATCTCAGGCTTCCTGGTATTTCATGGCAACTATAGCAGCTTCTGAACTATTTATTCCTATTATTTCTCCCTCCTGACCTTGCTTACAACCTTTGACCAAGCAGTCAGTTCTCATCCCACATCAATGACTCCTGGTAACATCCCAGTGAGTGACACTGTTAGAAACCCACCATAGAAGTGCTGAGATTTATCCACTTTATGCCTATTACATGGTGAGCCCTTCATGTCAAATTGGAACTGTGCTCAATACAGTTTTCAGTGACTTATTCAAGTACACCATCACCTTTTTTTCTGAGGTTCCTGTGGGTCAATTCTCCAATCTTTTGGTTAAAGCCTGTGTAAGTCAACCATTTACACCACTCAGGGAATCTTCTGCTCATGCTACATGATGTATTAATTTTCTTTATTATGGTTGTCATCTTGTACTTTTAAATTGTTCATTTGCTTATTGTTTCTTATCATCTGGCTCCACCAACCAGAGTATAAGTTACACAAAGCCAGAGATTTCAGTCTTTTTGGCCCTATGATTTCCCTGGATGAGCCTAGAACAGTGATAGCATTCAATCACTGACTTACACATTTTAGCTACAGTCAGCAGTGTAGATGTCCCTTAATTATCATCAATTATGAGTCCTGCTCTGGTGGCCTGTTGTTGTGTCCTGTCGAGTCAGAATCGACCCATAGCAGACTCTCCAGTGGGTTTTCAGAGGCAGTGAGTCACGCAGGAGAAGCTTGTCCATCTTTCTCCTGAGGAGCAACTGGGAGCTTTGAACCGACTACTTTTGTGCTGTTTGCACTACTCCTTACCACTAGGCCACCAGAGCTCCCTGCTGGTCATCTGTGAGTTGATCCTGACTCGATGGTACACAACAAGAAGCTACAATTGGTGAAGAACTCTGACGGGAGTTCCTCAAGGCCCTCTCTCTCTCAGAACAGCATACTCAGCTCACCAGACAAGCCTGTATACTGATCTTCAGGCCTTCTTAAAGTTGTTCCATCTCAGAGTTGTTTACAAAATGTGGACATCTCTTGTCTGGTCACTGTGGAGCGCTGAGGAGAACTGCAGAGACTTACAAGGGACAAGGGCTTGCCTGCTGGCCCAGGAGGAGAGCCAAGAGTCACTTGTCCAGGACTTCTCAGCACCAAGGACGAGGCAAGCAATCTTTCTTCTCTGAGATTAGCTTGGCCGCGAGCCATGGTAAACACCAAATCTCCCTTTCAGGGAGGAAAAGATTAAATATCTGATTAAAATTTTTGGCTGCTAATTTATTGAACTTGGATGGACAGGCCGTTGGAAGTCACATGACTTTTCACTGTGTCTGCTGTTGTTGTTCCGCGCAACCAAGAGAGGTCAGGACGCAGTGGAAAAACAAGAAGCAGCAGGCTCTGTGTGGGCGGTGGGCCTCGCAGGCCCTGGGCGCTTCAGGGAACCGAGGGGACACTGCTTTCCCAGTTAGTGCAGGAAAGCCGGCTAGACTGGGGCTGTTTCTGTTTCAGCCTCTTACTCTGCCCTTGTTGCTCTGTAGATTTGGTTCATTTCACCCCACCCCCACCTATTGTTCTGAGCCGCCCAGCAAAATGATGTCATGGGCAGCCCAGAAGCCTACAGGAAGTCTTCAGAGCAGAGTGACTTCAGTGTACTTTATTCCATGTACTCCTGTTCCTGGCTCTCAGTGGAAACCACACCCCACAGAACTCTGGGAGGCAGCCCTAGACCTAGAGGGAGTCTCTCCTCCACCATTCCATTCTCTCCCCCATCACACAACTCCTGCACTTAACCCTCATGTCCTATGCTGGATCCGTGGAAGGAGACCAGACCAAGAGGAGGAAGGGAAAGCCAGAGGAATGAAAAGTCAAAAGGAATTTCCTCAGAAAAATAGGGGTAAGAGACCTCCAGAAGAAGCAAACTTACCCTTTGCTTGCTTTCAGGTAATAAAGCCAGTTCCTCAGTTTTATGAAGTTACCAGACATCGAAATGACTGCAGCGAAACAAAGGGATAGAAAACCATAAAGGACTGACCTCCACAGGCAAATTCCAGAAAGAGGACTGCATTGAGAAAGATTGCCCAAGGGCAAGGGATACATTTATTTATTTTTTTTTTTTAGTTTTAAATTAAATGTAACATGGTTGTTTATAGCATAATAATAGATACAGAGTGATTTACTAGTTACATAGCATTCTTTTATGCATATATAAACATATATGCTTACACACTGGGAGTTTACTGGGCAGAGCAAATGCTTTAAACCTACCCAGACAGCCCTTGGAAGTGATCTGCTTATGAAAGGTCACAGACAAGAAAACTCTATGAAACACAGTTCTAAGGTGAAATGTACCAGTCAGTTGTCATGACTTGTAATCAACTCAACAGCAATATTTATGTACATATATGCACACGCACCATACTATGAGGGAGCTCTGGTGGTGTGTGTGTGTG
>NW_006400057.1:2261425-2263104 GCF_000299155.1 Elephantulus edwardii
TTGTGGTTCCTAACCTTTATACTATCATAGACCAAATATTAGTCATTAGGCCTTTTATTATAAGAACTACCTTTCCTCTGTAACTTGATTTGTGCCACTATTAGAGCCTCTACTTGGAATATTACTGCTTTTTAATTTTTGACTCATGTACTTTTAACTTGTTAGTTAAATTTGTGTCTTCTAGGCTGCAACACATCCATGATACATCTTCAAGGATATGAACATGTACTGCTAAGCACAACTGATAACAGCGCATCTAAATTCCAAAATCAATCTCCATAATAGTCTATGTGTTTCCTATTGCCAAAGGGGCCCTTTACAGTAGTGAGAAAAGATCTTCACCCTGAAGCCTACAGAGTCTCTTTTCAGCAAGAAGTAGCTAAGAGAATACACCATCCCCTTTTCCTTAAGAATCAGGGTGAAGTCTCTCTCGGGGAGGAGTGATAGGGAATGGCAAAGGACACACTGACAAAGGAGAGTAATCAGAACTGGCTTTGACAAGCACTGTGGCAATTGGACAATTAAAACAGACTTTCAAGGGGGTGGGTGATAAAAAGAAGAACGAACTGGGGAGGAGGGTAGAGAAAATAGTGCAACAATGAATGAATGAAAACCCAAAATCTCTGTAAATGGTCATTAAATTAATAAAATTTAATTTTTAAAAATTTGTTATTATTGTTGATTGCTTTTAAGTTGAGCATGACTCATAGCAACCCTATGAACAAAAGGCCTGAAGACCCTCTACAACTATCAATATTTATCAAACTTCACAGAGTTTCTGGAGGCAAGCTATTTAGGAAGGGGATGTCACTCCTTCTTCCAAACTCATCATAATATGTTATTGCTTGAGTTTCTTGCCATGCATAGCAACCCTATGTACAGCAGCTCTGAACCATTTCCTGTCCTGGGCCAGTCTCACTAACTCTCACACACCAATCCCCAATGCCTCAGTTACTGTATCAATACATCTCATCCTGGGTCTCCCTCTCCTGTGCTGTTCGTTCACCTTTCCAAGCATGATGTCCTTCTCCAAGGACCAATCTCTCCTGGCCACATGCCCAAAGTAAGTGAGGCAGAGCTTCAAAATCCTAGCCTCCAAGGAATGACTTGGCTTCCCCCTCTCCAAGACAGACCTATTTGTTTTCTTGGCAGTTCATGGTATGTTCAAGACTCTTCTCCAGCACCATAACTCGAAGGCATCTATTCTTTTGTCAATCCTTAGTCATTGGTCAACTCTCTGAAGCATAACAGGTAATTGAGAAGACCATGTCCTGGATTAGGCATACCTTTGTATCTAGACTGACATTGTTGCTCTTCATCACTCTGGAGAGGTCCACGACAGCAGATTTTCCAAGTGCAATTAATCTTTTAATTTCCTGACTGCTGGTGTTAAGAGTCTTGATTGTGGATCCGAGCAAACTGTAATTGTTAACAACCTCAATCTCTTCTCCATCATATATGGTGCTGCCAATTGGCCCAGTGGTGAGAAACTTTGTCTTCTTGATGTTGAATTTCAATCCATATTGAAGACTACAGTGTTTTGCAGCAAGTGCTTCAGGTTCTCCCCAGTTTCAGCAATGTTTATTAATGAGTCTTTCTCCAATTCTGATGCCACACTCCTACTCATAAAGCCCTGCTTCCCAAATGATCTGTTCTGCATACAGATTGAAAAGCTACGT
>NW_006400057.1:2263204-2272440 GCF_000299155.1 Elephantulus edwardii
AATCCCAAAGTCACATGGTCCGAGACTACACTCTACAGATGGATGGGTAATCTTCTTAATCTTCTTGCCTGTGATTCACTGCCTCTAAAAACCCACTGGAGGCACAACAACAATATATATAAAATAATAAATGCATACATACACACAAACACACACACGTATATGTTTGTCAGATGTCATCAAGTCAATTATTACTCATAGTGACCCTATGAACAACAGTTCTGAAACTTGTCCTATCCTGCACCTTTGCCACAATCTCTGATACTCTGGGAGCTATTGTTGTACTCATTGTTTCAATCCATTTCATAGAGGGTCATTCTCTCTTTTTCTGACCCTCTAACTCCCCACTACCCCTCCACCACTACCCCAAGGATTAACCTTTTCTGACAACATCCTCAAAGTATATCAGATGAAGTTTCATCATCCTTGCCTCTAAGGAACAGATAGTTGAACTTCCTCTGAGATAGATTTGTTCTTTTGGTAGTTTATGGAGCAGTCAGTACTGTTTGCCAATGCCACAATTTAACTACATTGAGTCTTCTTCTGTCATCCTTGATCATTATGCATCTTTCAGATATGTAGGAAGAAATGGAAAATGCAATGACTTGAATCAAGTGCACTTTAGTCTTTAAATAGATTCCTAACTCAAATTACAAAATGGGCAAAAGACATGGAAAGACTTTTCACAGAGGAAGAAATTCAGATGGCCAACAGACACATGAAGAAATACTAAAAATCACTGGCAATAAGAGAGATGTAAATCAAAACCACAATGAGATACCATCTCACCACAGTAGCAGTGGCAAAGTTTAACAAGATAGCAAGTGATAATAGTGGGGAGGATGGGGAGAGAAACACTACTGATGGTATTGTAAAATGGTACAACAACTCTGAAAGAGAGTTTGGCATTTTCTCAAAAAGCTGAACATAGAAATTTCATATGACCCAGCTATTCCATGGCTAGGAATATACCCCAAGAAAATGAGAACTGAGATACAAATGGAGATTTGTATACCAATGTTTATAGCAGCATTAGTCACCATTGCAAGAATATGGAAACAGCCCAAATGTCCAACTGCAATCAAATGGATTGAGAAATTGTAGTACATTCGCATGATGGAATACTATGCAGCACTCAGGAGCAACAATTTAGAAAATTACTACATGACTTGGAAGGGACTGGAAAGCATTATGCTGAGTGAACTCATTCAGTGTCACAAAAACAAATACTCCATAAGACCATTATTTTAGAAATAGTAAAATAACCAGCAAAATGTGCATGAGGATCCAAGGGGAGGAGGATGGGAGCAGAAGGGTGAAGATGGTCAGGGCAAAAATCATAGGGTTGCACAATTTGGTGGGTGGAGAGAGGGATAGGTAAAACAAAATGGGAAAGATCTGGCGGGGATCTGGAAAGAAAGGGTAATGGTGGGCATATTTCAATAATGATTCATTTTATAGAACATCATTATATGAAAGACAATGTATACAAACTTTGTAAGCAAACTAATATAAAGTAATTTTAAAAGAAGAAGTCCTTGACAGAAGATTTTCCAATGCAACATGTCTTTTGGTTTCTTGACTACTGCTACTATGTGTGTAGATTGTGGACCCAAATAAAATTAAATTCTTGACAATGTCAATCTTTCTTCTCTTTGTCATGATGCTGTTACTTATTGGTCCAGTGGTGAGGATTTTTGTTTCCTTGATTTTAAGATGCAATAAATATTGAAGACTGTAGTCCAACCTTTTGCAATAAATGCTTTAAGTCTTCTTCATGTTCTGTAAACAAAGTTTGTCATCTGTGAAGCACAAGTATTTGATAATGCTTTCTACAATCTTGATGTCACGTTCTTTTCAATATATGGATAAGATTTAATACCGATTAAACAGGTACAGAGAAAGTATATAACCCTAACATACACTTTTTCTGAACTCTGAAGGCAAAATGGTTAAGAGCTCAGATGCTAAACACTTTGTTGCTTAGAAAAAAAAAGATGTGGCAGCCTGCTTCTATAAAGAAGCAGTCATGGAGTCCATAGTAGACAGTTTAACAATATTCAATATGGTTTATAAATCTGTTAATGACAATTGGTAACTGGAATGCAAACAGTGAAGAAGGTATAGTAGTTGGAAAATACAGGCTTGGTGATAGAAATGAGGCTGGAAAGAGAATGATTTTGTATTTACAATGATTTATCCATTGTAAATACTTCTTTTAAAAGATGCAAAAAATGACTTTATATGTGGATCTCACCTGATGGTCTGCATAGGAATCAGATTGACTACATTTTAAAGTAATCATCGAATAAGCTGGATATCAGCAGTCAAAACCAGGCCAGGGGCAGATTGTGGGTCAAATGATGATCAATTACTTATATGGAAGTTCGAACTGTGGCTGAAGAAAATGAAAATAAGTCCACAGGAACCAAGATAAAATCTTGAATCAATTCCATTGGAATTCCCTGATCATCTGAAGAATAGATTTGAGGCATTGAAGACCAATGAGCAAAGACCAGATGCATTGAGAAATGATATCAAGGATATCATCCATGAAGAAAGTAAAAGGTCATTACAAAAACAGAGGAGAAAGAAAATATAAAAATGGATGTTAGAAGAGACTCTAAAGATTGCACTGGAGTGTCAAGAAGCCAAAACAAAAGGAAAATATGTCAAAATGGAAGAGCTGAACAGAAGATTTCAAAAGGCAGCTCAGGAGGACAAAGAAAAGTATTATAATGGAATGTGCAGAGAGCTGGAATTGGAGAATAGAAAGGGAAGAACTCGCTATGAATTTCTCAAGCAGGAAAAACTAAAAAAAAAAGCAAATTTAAGTCTCATGTTGCAATATTGAAAGATATTATGGGCAATATATTGAATGACCCAGAAAGCATCAAAAGAAGAGGGTCACTGTACCAGAAAGAATTGATTGCCAATAAAAAAATTTCAGGAAGTACCATATGAACAGGAGGGAGAAAGTAAAAGCTGCGTTGAAGGCATTGGCAAAAAATTAGGCCCCAGGAATCTTTGGGATAACAACCGACTTCTTTCAATTAAAGATACAGCCTTGGATGCACTCACCAGTCTATGTCAGGGAAAGTTGGAGGATGGCTGTCTGGCCAACATATTGGAAGAAGTCCATATTTGTTCCCATTCCCAAGAGAGGTAATCTAACTGAATGTGGAAACTATTGAACAATATAATTGATATCACATGCTAGCAAAATACTGCTGAAGATCATTAAAAAATGGCTGGAACAGTACATAGACAGAGAACATTCAGAAGTTCAAGTAGTACATCAGATGGATCCTGGCTGAAAATAAGGAATACCAGAAGAATGTTTATTTATACTTTATTGACTATGCAAAAGCTTTTAGCTGTGTAGATCATAACAAGTTTTGGCTGACAGTAAGAAGAATGGGGATCCCAGAACACTAGATTGTGCTCATGAGGAACCTACACCTGGATCAGGAGGCTGTTGTGTGAACAGAGCAGGGGAACACTACGTGGTTTGGAATTGGGAAGGAAGTGCACCAGAGCTGCATTCTTTCTCCCTATCTATTCATTCTGTATGCTGATCAAATTATCAAAGAAGGGAGACTCTACAGGAGTGTAGTATCAGTATTGAAAGGAGATTCATCAATAAGATGCATTATGCAAATGACACAACCTTGCTTGCTGAAAATGAGGAGGACTTGATGCACTAGTTGAAGAAGATCGAGAATGCAGCCTTTACAAAGAATTGCACCTCAATGTCAGAATTCTTACCATTGGACCAACATGCAGCATCATCATGATGGATGGAGAGGAGATTGAAATTGTCAACAGATTCATCTTGCTAGGATCCAAAATTAACACCCTTAGTACCAGCAGTCAGAAAATAAGGAGACACATTGCACTGGAAAAATCTGCAGTTAGGGACCTTTCCACATTATTGAGGAGTAGTGATGTCAGTTTGAGGACTAAGGTGCATTCATGCCAAAGTCCTTACGAGTAATTGCTATGCATCCAAGAGCTGGACAATGAATAAGGATGACAAGAAAAGAATTGATGCCTCTGAGCTGTGGTGTTGGAGAAGAGCATTGAACATCCTATGGATGGCCAAGAAAACAAAGGACATGGTGGGTTGGCAAATGAATGGAAAACCCTCAACTAGGTGAGCTGATGTGGTGAGTGCTGCAATGGGCTCTTGTGTGTCAGGAAGTGTGAGGATGGCATAGGACAGAACAAGTTACAGATCTTTTGTTCATAGGGTGGCTTTGAGCCGTACTCAATTTGAGGGCATCTAACAACAACAATATGGTCTATATTAGGGCTCTGGTGGCTTAGTGATAAGGAGCTGCGCTGCCAACCCAAAAGCATGTGGCTCAAATCCACTAGCTTCTCCACAGAAGAAAGATTTGCAATCTACTCCTTTGTGAGTAACAATCTCAGAAATCTGCTGAGTGGGGAGGGGCAGTCAGCAATGAGTCTGTTCTGATTCAAAAAGAATGAGTTTGAGTTTTACATTATTTTTATGAGTCAACTCAACAAAAATTGACTTAACATGTCTATACATATGCCTATACACATATATAGAGATTTAAAGGCACTATCACATTATTACATATAAATAATATGTGATAAGAAGCTGCACTACAACTCCAAAGCACACAGTTCAAGTCCACCAGCTTTTCTGCTGGAGAAAGATGGGTAATCTCCTTCTGTGCTATTGACTGCCTCTGAAAATCTACTGTAGGGCCAACTATAGGTCGATTCCAAATTGATGGTACACAACAACAACAACAATAATTGTGTAAATGAAAATGTATGTGCATGGTGCATAAAGCATTGGACTAACCAGAAGGTCAGCACATTAAAATAGCCTGCACGGAAGAAAAGCTGTTTCCGTTCACAAAGAATTACAATTTGAAAACCCAACAGACAGAGATTGTGAATCAGAGCTGAGTCAACAGCAGTGACAGGATATAGCTCTATGTGTTCATCACAGAAGCTTTGTCATGTATCAGTACCATTTTACCAGTGAAAACACAATATTAGGCCCAGAATTGAACTTTATGACTTAACAAGTGTCAGTCACCCAGCTGTCACATCAAAATTCCTTGGGGATCCCAGCACACTCTGCTCAAACGTAAACCCTACCTTCCCTTTCTCGTCCTCATTCTTCTCAGAAGTTGCCTTAAACTAGTTTCTGTCCCGATCAATAAAATAGAAGTTCAGGGGGGGAAAAAAAGAGAGAGAGGAAGGCCCTTGATAGGATACTTTTCACAGTGGCTGCAGCTATCAGTTTAAGCACAGCAGAGATTGTGAGAAGGATACAGGACCAGGCAGTATTGTGATCTGTCATATGTAAGTTCAACATGGCCTGACATGAAGGTACCTAACAACAACATCAATCTTTGTCTAGCTTTCTGGTTTGTAGCACTGATCACCTCAGGGAGCTATTGAACACTTGGGTTGGCCCCATACAAATGGTACAAGTTTGTGTCTGGCCATTCACAGGCCACACTCCCCAATTAACTCCACAAGGCCTCAGAGTACATTCATTTCACACGTTCACAGACCCAATGTGTCCACAGACACATTGCCTAGTGGTTATTGTTTAAGCCAGAACCATGCAGCAAGGTAGTACTGGAGGTAAGATAAGAAAACAGACTGGAAGCAGGTGACATGATTTCCTAAAGGTATTTTCCACAAGTGCATAGAAATTCTTAATCTGAGATCCACACATGGAATTAGGATTCTGTTGAAATAGCATGGAAAAATGATATCATTATATACAGTCATCATGATTAAAATGTAACATTGTTTTTATTATAGATATAGGCAACACAGCCATTAGTAATACATATCCACCTATCCATGACTGACACTGATGACTACGGGCTCAGAGTTCACACTGACTCATAGCCATCATAGGAGAAATAGCACAATGAAATCCACCATCTCTGTACTCTCTGTTGCATGTAAGTCCATTGTTACAGTCACAGTGTCACTCCATCCCATTGAGGGTTGTCCTCTTTTATGCTAACTCTCCTCTCTTCCAAGTATGATGTCCTTCACAATGTCACCAAGAGAAAGCACAGATTCACATTTCAGAAGCAGCAGAGACCCAGAAATGCCAATGCCACCCGTCAAGACTTCCAACAATGTTTGTTGTTAGACTACTTGGTAAATTTGATTTTATTTATGGCACCACGAAATAAGCATAAGCATTTTAGTATCACAGAAAGATTTCTTAAAAGAATCTTGATGACTAAATTCCCATTTAATTGGTTTTGCATTGAGCATTTTATTCCATCCACAGGTTCCACCAGACTGCCAAAGGGGCCTAAGGCCCATGTGAAAAAAAGTGCAGGTGAAGTGAGGACAGCTGTGTCTGATTCCACCAACTCCACAAAGGGAAGAAGTCCCCATCTGTGACCCCCACAGCACTAAACTGATTCCTCTGAGACAAGCCAGAAAGCGCCCACACTCCCCAAACCTAATTATGCCAATTCTAACACCAACTGTCTCTGCCAAAGCTCTCACTACTACTGGGTTGCTAATCCATTGCAATGCCCACACAGAACTCACAGATTATATTCATGGTTATGAAGAGAAGTTAACAGGTTACAATTCAGCTTGAAAACTGGGCACAATTCTTTAGGCAGGACAACTTCTCAAGTCTACTCATAGTCCCATATTACAAAGTTCTTTTGGTTCTACTGAATATGGTGTCTCCTCCCCCCAGGACTTCAGCAAGCTTCAGTGAAGAGCTTGGCTTTGAATCTGGCTTCATGGGGCAGTAGTCCATGATCAGGTCAGTCTCTGGTTTTCTGCTAGTGCTGCACAGTATTATTTTGACCTCTGATCTGTTACCACCTTGTACCAGATTCTCTCTGGACCTAAAGATATACACTACCTCTTTCTTGTTAATAGAGAAATACCCTCTTTTCTACCACTAAATCTGCTCAATTTAAGCCACAGGATTGTCTGTGCTATAATCTTTTTAAGCAGCTCTGGTGGCCTAGTCCATAGGAAGTTACTCTGCTAATATAAAGGCAGTATCTTCTCTCTGGTGATTCAAACCCACCAGCAGCTATTCAGGAGGAAGATGGAGAATCTCCTCCTGTGCTATTTACAGCCTCTGAAAACCCACTGGAGGGTCAGCTATGTGAGTCAGCTGCATCTCTAAAGCAATGAGTTTGAGGTTTTTTAAAGTAATCTCTATGGAAGCAGATCACCAGGGCTTTACATCATAAGCCACTGGTGGAGTTCAAACCACCAGCCTTTAGATTGGTTGTTGAGAACAAACTATTTGTACCTTCCAAGAACATCTCTTCCTATATCTTTTCTCATCTTGACTCTGACATCAGTAAAGACGCTATCTATATTTGGTAGAATTGGTCTTTTTCTTCAGACACCCAAAGAAACCAAATTGAATACACCAGCGAGATTTCTTGCTGTACCTTTCAAGATCTCCAGGACAATCTTTTACCCATTTTATAATTGGGTTATCAGTCTTTTTCTTGTGGAGGCCCAGAAGTATTCTGTAAACTTTTGTTATAAGACTCTTGTCTGAGATGGAATTACCAAATGTTTGGTCCCAGAATGTAAATTTTCTTTTAACTCTGTTGAAAAAAATTTTTGATGTGCATAGAGATTTAATCTTCAGAAGTCCCATGCCTCAATTTTATCCTCCTTAGTTTGTGCATTTCTGGTTGTATTTGGCAGTCTCTTTATACCTTGGACTAGCACTTCTAAGTTTGATTCCAGTTTGTCTCTCAAGAACGTTATAGTTTTGGGCTTTACTCCCAGGTCTCTGATCCACTTTGAGTTGATTTTTGTGTATAGTGTGAGATGTGGACCCTATTTCAGCTTTCTTCAGGTGGAATTCCAGTTTTGCCAGCACCATTTGTTGAAGATGTTATCACTTCCCCATTTAATAGCTTTGATTTCAAAAATACTATATCTTAAATCAGGCGTTATTCCTCAGTATTTGGAGAGATCCATGACTGCAGACTTTCCCAGTGCAACAATGTGTGTCCTGGTCTCCTGACTGCTGGTACAATATATGTTGATTGTGTAAGCAAGTGAAATGAAGTTATTGAAAATTTCAATCTTTTCTCCAATGATGTTGCTCATTGGTTCAGTGTTGAGAATTTTTGTTTAGTTGATGTTGAGAAGTAACACATATTGAAGAAGACTGTAGTCTTTGATCTTCTGCAGCAAGCACTTTAGGTTTTCCTCACTTTCAGGAAGCAAGATTGTGCCATTTGCATAACACAGGCTTTTTAAAAAATGCTTCCTCTGATGTTGATGTCATATTCTTTTTCATAGAATTCAGCTTCTTACATGATTAGCTCAGCATACAGATTGAACAAGTGGAGAGAGGATACAACCAATTGAACAGGTGTGGAGAGAGAATACAACCCTGATGCACACCTTTCCAGTGTTAAACCAGGTAGTGTTCACATGCTGTGTTCAAACAAAAGCTTTTAGATGCAGTTACAGTTTGCAAAGGAGGAAAATTAAGTGTTCTGGGTTTCCCATTCTTCTCAATTAGCCATAATTTGTTATGATCCACACATACAAAGAGGTTTTCATAGTTAATAAAGCATAAAAAGGCAGTCTGGAACCCTTATTCACTGTTGGTGGGAGTGTAAAATGGTGCAACCACTATGGAAGGCTATATGGTACTTTCTCAAAAAGTTGTGAATAGAAATACCATTTGACCCAGCAATTCCTCTACTGGGAATATACCCTAAAGAAATCTATAACTGCCACCCAGGCAGATATGTGCATACCCATGTTTATTGAGGCTTTGTTCACAAACACAAAGAGTTGGAAACAACCTAAGTGTCCATCAACGAATGAATGAATAGAGAAGCTATATATAAATATACAAAATGGGTGACCCTGGAGGACATTATGCTGAGTGAAATATCTCAGCCACAAAAGGACAAATACTGCATAGTGCCACTATTGTAGAAAAGGACTGACATTAGGGTTGGGGTGAGAGAACAGTTTAAAAGTGACATATGATTGGGTATTATGGTTATGACAAGAGTCCAGAATGAAGGTTGTGTAGTGGAGTGTACTGTGGTGGTGGTGGTGGGGGGGATTATGTATCAATTAAGGAATTTTTCTTTTACTTTTCAAAGAGAAGAGTGTACTGGGGGTGGGCAGGGAGAAAAATGCAACAATGAATGAATGGAGATCCAAAATCTCTGTAAATATTCATTAAAATTAAT
>NW_006400057.1:2276275-2284459 GCF_000299155.1 Elephantulus edwardii
CTGACATACTTTGGGCATGTTGCAAGGAGGGACTGGTCCTTGGAGAGGGACATCATGTTTGGCAGTGTGGAGGGACGGCACAGGAGAGAAAAACCCTGGATGAGATGGATCGATTCTGTGAGTGGAGTGGTGGGAATGAGTGTGTTTGAGATGGTGAGGTTGGCACAAGATAGAACGGCGTTTAGGGCTCTTGTACATAGGGTCGCTATGAGTTGCAAGCAACTTGATGGCACATAACAACAACAACAACAACCAGTTTATTATATATGTAATTATTATGTATATGTACATGTATATGTAATTATTACATGTATATGTAATTATTATATGTATGTGTAATTATTATATGTATATGTAATTATTATATGCATATGTAATTACTATATGTATATGTAATTCATATATATATATAACCAGTTTGTTTACTAATTGGATGTGAGAAGCATTGATTGAAGGGACTTATCAGTAACAAGATTATCAGTTTAAAAATGTTTCTTTGTTATCCAGTTAAGTCCTAAAAAAGAAACACAAACAACTTGAAATTGTTTACATTATGAAGCAACCATAAAAAAGTTTTGTGGTTTGTATTGTCTAAATATAACAAAACAAAACTAGTAAAAATATCCAGCCACAAACCCCCCAAAGTCCGTGTTGAACATTGCAGTGAGGACACAGAGGCCTTCTAGGTTAGATCACTAGAAAATAATAAACACTCACTTTTCTTCGTTCATCTGCCTGTGTGTGTATAAAGTTCAGGCTTAATTACTAATTCTCCATCCACCCGTGTCTCAGTGTCCCATGCCTTGCTGTGCTTATCCAAGATATGAAGTGCTGTGGTGTAGCTGGAGAAATTAGTGGAGGCCCCTCTTTCTTGGGTTTCCATTTGAGATCAGAAGAATGCTAGAGGTTCGCTAGCCCTATTTATACCTGGTCGACATTGAATGTGTTCAGATATTTTTTAACTATTTTTTCCCCTAACATAGTGTTCAAGGTAGCATTCTCTATAATCTACTTTAATCTGATATATGTTGATTGCTGTTGAGATAATTTCAATCATGATGATTCTGCTTGCTACAAGAGCCGAATTGTGCCATAGAATTTCTAGCAGGAGATGGCCAGACCTGTCTTCTGAGGCACCTCTAGGTGAGTTCAAGCTGCCAATTTTTCTGCATGACTGTTTTGAGTGCATAACTGTTTGTACTACTCGGGGACCCTCTAGAAGTTCTGAGTGAAGTTTTACTTGTAATTTCTAGCATAAAAAAAGAAAAGAGGAAGCCTGTGGTCCCATGAGATTTCATTCTGTGACCTTCAAAGTCTGAAAAAGAAAATCCGATTGACTCATAAACAGCTGGAGACCGAAATACTTTTGATTTCCTTTTATTGTCCTTTTGGGACACAACTGATTATGTTCAGAGTTCCGAGTGATTGAAAGGTTGTTCTTTTGTTTTGCTTTACTTTTAAGGAACTGATTCAGAAACTATAGCCTTTTCCGGGGATATTAGCTTTGGTGTGTGGAAATCTAACTTTTACCACTGAATCATACAGGAAGGGGAAGATGCTCATTTCCAAAGAAGCAGCCCATCGGTGGCCCCCGGTTGCCATTGCTTCAGGTCAAGCACCAAAAACAAACACAAACGGCTGAGTAATTCACATACCTCGCCACTGGGTACTGTCACACGGAGCACAGCCTGCACAATGAAAACCCCAAAAGCAAACTCACAGCAGTCAAGTTGAATCTGGGGCAGCCAATCTTCACAGGAGAGCCCATCTTCCTCCTTCACAGCAGCTGGTGGATTTAAACTGCCCACCTTTTGGTTAGCAGCCCAACTGTTATGGAGTTGGTTCAAACACATAGCAATCCTGTTCCAGGCCTCTGAGTTGGAATGGACTCCTAGCTGAGCCTTCAGCAGGTGCTCAGAGGCTGTATATGACACAGGAGATTGCCCATTTTATTCCTGAGGAGCAGTGGGGAGATTCGGACCACCTGCCTGCGGGTTGGCAGCACACCTCCTTACCACTAAGACACCAGAGCTCCATAGCAAGCCTTGAGGATGAAGTGAAGGCTTTGCAGGGCTTTCTACGGTTGTAAGTCTTTATGGAAGCGAACAGCTAAGTCATTCTTACATGAAGTGACTGAGCGGGTGCCAGCTGTCGGCCTTGGAGTGAGCAGCTTTACTAAGTGAGAACACCACCAGGCTCCTTCGATTAGAAACAGGGTGGATAAACCAGGCACATTGATTTGCTACAGATCCTAGCATTTAATCTGAAGTAGCAGAAGTGGGTCTTGCACTTCAGCTACAAGGATTTTTTTTTTTTTTTACTTTTTTTCCCTTTCAGTTTCTTTCTTGCCCCCACCCCTTTTTCTTGTTGTGTACTGTCAAATTGAATCCGACTTGTATAGAAGGAGATTGCTCCTCCTTCTCCATCGGAGTGTCTGGTGGATTCGAACCTAGCACTCTGGGATTGCAACGCAGTTTCTTGCAACTAGGCCACCAGAGATCTTTCTTCAGCTGAAGAGATTTTGGCGTTGAGACCATAAACAAAACCCGTGCAGCACTTGAATAAGAAGTGACTCAAGAGTATTATAGTCATCATAGCTTACACTTCCATAGCATTCATAGAGTGTTCGAGATAGTGTAACTAACTCTGTCTTTTCCTGGTTTGTCACAATGCGGTTATTGATAACTTTGCTCATTTCTCATAACTTTATGTCTAAACTATTGCTTATACTGATGTTAATTCTAGGACGGGGGTGGGAAGAAGTATGTAGTCTAAAAACAGTCAGGGAAAGAGTTAAGACTGTTCCATCTCACGGAAAAGAAACTTTCCCACGACACACTGAAGCTCAGAAAAATAATCTTTGCCATTATCCTAATGGAGCAAATGCACACAAACATTGTGGAGTAATTGTCTTTATACGTTTCTTCACTCTGAAACTTTATAAAAGTCAAAACTTGGATCCACAGGATCTATTAAAAGGACTTCTCTCTTCTGTAACATTTCAGTTGAGAGCCAAGTTTCAAGTTAACAGTTCAACAATGGGAATAACCTAGCCCTAGTTCTGGTGGCCTAGTGAGTAGGGAGTTGTGCTGTCAACTCAAAGGTAGGTAGTTTGAATTCACTTACGATTCTGAGGATAAAAATGTACAATCCCCTCTGGTGTGATTTATGGCTCTGAAAACCAGCTGGAAGATCAGCTACGAGCTGGTTCTGATCCGACAGCCCTGAGTTGTTGAGGAGAAGGATGTGACAGTCTGCTGACCTGCTGCTATAGATTTGATATGTAATTATGACAAGCCCATGTGTAGAGTAGGACGTCTACCTGGGCTTCACAGTGGCTAGCGTTTCAGAAATAGATCAGAAAGCACACCTTTCTCCCAAGACACTTCTTGGTGGATTTGAGCTTCTATTTGGACATTCAGCAGTAGAATAAAGTTGTTCAAAATACTAAGGGCTTTCATAGTTTCATGTTTGTAATTTAATATTCTCCACCAATAAGCTTAAAACAAAAACTTCTTTAATGATTAGTGGCTACATGCCTGCTTTAAGAAGTTTTATGCTCTTTTGGACTATTTTATTTTATAATGCATATGCTGTAGTAGTAAATGTAAACTTTCTTTTTTTTTGTAAGTAAACTGCCAAAAAATCCAATCTTCATTGCCTTGGAGATGGAATTGGCTCAGAGCTGACCCTCCAGTGAGTTTCACAGGGGAGAAATTGCACAGATCGCCAATTTTTCTCCTTTGTAGCTACCGTCTGATTTGAACAGCTAGCGAGGAACCAACTCCTTACTGATTACGTCACCAGCATTGTGAAATATATCTTAAATAATGAGCAATGAAGGTCTCCAAGATCAGCTTTATTTCACAGCTAGCGGTTGAAGTGGTAGTCCTTTCCTCCACTCTACTCACCCAGCAAAGAAGCTTTTCTATCAACTAGCTGCAAACTGGCTTATTTGCTGCACTTTTTCTCATCTCTAAGAGGTGGCATCAGGTTGGGAGGAAGACTCAACAATCTGCATTAAGCAGATGACACAACCGTGCTTGCTGAAACTGAAGAGGACTTGAGGCATTTGCTGCAGAAGGTCAAGGATTTAAGACTTAGTCCTCAATATGGATTGAAACTCAACATCAAGAAAATAAAGATTCTCGCCACTGGGTCAATTAGCAGCTTTATGATGGATGGCAAAGAAATTGAGATTATTGATAGTTTCGGTTTGCTTGTTTCCACAATCAACACTCTTGGTACCAGCAGCCAGGAAACCAAAAGGCAAATTGCATTGGGAAAGTCTGCTGTCAGGGACCTCTCTGGAGTACTGAAGAGCAAGGATAACAGTCTGAAGATTAAGGTGTGCCTGATCCAGGCCATGGTCTTTACAATTACTTGGTTTGCATCGAGAGCTGGGTAATAACTAAGGGGATAAAAGAAGAATGGTTGCCTTTGAGTTGTGGTGCTAGAGGAGATTGCTGAACATATCATGGACTGTCAGGTGAACAAACAGATCTGTCCAGTAAAACAGACTGCTGCCTGGAGGCAAGGATTTCAAGGCTCTGTCTCACATACTTTGGGCATGCAGCCATTTGGGACCAGTCCTTGGAGAAGGACAACATGTTTGGAAGGGTGAAGGGATAGCACAGGAGAGGAAGACCCAGGATGAGATGGATTGACACAGTGACTGGAGAAATGGGCTTCGGTCCGTCAGAGATGATTAGACTGGCTCAGGATAGGGCAGGTTTCACAGCTTATGTATATAGGATCACTATGGGTCACAGGTGACTCGATGGGACATAACAACAACAACAACAAGAGGCGATAGAGTGAGAAAACCTCTCCTGTGAGACAAAGGACGAGAATATAATCTTCACATTACAGGTAATGTATTTAACCACTCACTCACTGCCATCAAGTTCCACTCCCAGTGACTATCTGATGCCAAAGCTGTATACTCTGACTGGAGGAGACTGTGCATCTTTCTTCCTAGCCACTTGGTGGTTTTGAACCACTGGAGGCCTGAAGCCTGTCTGTTAGCAGCACAACATGCTGTGGACTATCCTGCCAGAGCTCCCTTAAGCTATCATTGCCATTGTCTGTACTATCAAGTCGAAACTTTCTCGGAGCTGACCCATCAGCAGGTTTTCAAGGACAGAAAATCATATGGAAATTGATTTTTATCTTTCTTTCATTGAGCAGCTAGTGGATTCGAACTGCACGCGTTTAGTTTCACAATGCAGCACCTTACCACTAGGCCACCAGAGTGCACCTATTTAATAGGAGTCGCTGGTTGGTGTGTCACAGTTAACACAGATTGCTGCTCACCTGGAAACTGGAGACTTCCAATTCATCACAGAAAGGACTAGTGATATGTTTCAGAAAAAATTAGTCACTTAAGACTGTGGGGCGTCCTCTACTCTGATGCATGAGATTGCTATGAGTCATTTTGCTGTATGGTAACTTTTTGTCTGTTCAACTTACTAAAAAACAAAGCATTTAATTGATTTGTTTCCATTCTCTTATCCTTTATCAGAGCCCTGGTGGCACAATGGGTTTTGTGGTTTTTAAAAAAAAATATATATATTTTTTTAAAAAATCTTATATCAGTTTGTTTACAAAGTTAGTATACATTGTGTTTCACACTATTTTCCACTCACATTGTTTCATACAATCATTCACATGCATTCTGTTATTATGATTTATGCATCATATTCAGTTAGGTGGGTGGTGGGAGAGGGAGAAGGAAATGGGAAGGATCCAGGCAAAAAGACAAGGTAATGATGAGCAAAGTCCAATGGTGATTAGTTTTATAAAGCACCATGGGTTTTTAAAGGTATCCAACTGCTGACGGATAAGTCAACTCCACAGAAGAAAGACGAGGTCATCTGCTTCTCTAAAGACTTGTTGTGTGCTGTCAAGTTGGCATCCATAGCAGACCCTCCCTCCAGTGAGACAATAAGTTACAGGAGAGGAGATTGCCCATCTTTCTCCCGTTAAGCAGTTGGTGGATTTGACCCAAGTGCCTTCAGACTGGGAGTGCAATTCCTTACCACTTAGTCACCAGAGCCCCCCTGAGTAAAGCCATTAGGCCTTGGAAACCTTATGGACAGTTCTTCTATCATTCCTACAAGGTCATGAGGAGCCCATGAATCACAATCAGCTCTAAGGCTGGAGTTTGGTTTCTTATCTCTGACCCTATATATTCCCCCAGTAAAACATTTATCTCAAAAACAATCTTATAGATGAGGTCAAACAAAAACCCACAAAATGGTTGGGTTTAAAGATTGTTTAATAGTTCAATCTCTCTACATGCATTTTGCGCTGATGCTTGAGAAATAATGAAGTAAATATCTTTCGGTCTGGTACTGACAAACTATTGCAAATCCTAATACAATGACCCCAGGCCCTGATGTAGGTGAGGCACCACAAATGAAAATGTGCTGCTTCCAGATGATATAGACCCTAGCCTGCTAGTTCATTTTACATAAGTTTTAATTTCTCCATGAATATTTTTAAAATACTATTTTGTTTTTATGTTTCCCAGGCTACCATAAATGGAATACACATAAACAATTTATTTGTACCATTCCCTCCCCCCACCCCCGATTTTTCCTTCCCTCTCCCTCGCCTTTCATTTTTGGTAACCATCCAAGAATATTTCTTTCTGTGTGTTTTTGTAATGATGGACTCATAGAATAAATTTGTTCAGTTGTGACTAATTTCAATCACCATTATTTGATCCTTTTAATGATACTTATCTTATTCCATATTCATCTTTGTATCAGCCTCTCTCAAAAAAATACCTACCCTTACAATTTGCCTGAGATAAGTGTGTAAAAAAAAAGGTTTAATTCAACTATGAGGTACCATCTCACTTAAGTAACAATAGCAAAGTTCAGCATAGCAGGAAACAACAAATGCTGGCGAGGTTGTGGAGAAACTGGGACTCTTATTCACTGTTGGTGGGAGTATAAAATGGTGCAACCACTGTAGAAGGCAGTATAACGCTTTCTCAAAAAGTTAGAAATAGAAATACCATTTGACCTAGCAGTTCTGCTACTGGGAATCTGCCCTAAAGAAACCAGAACTGCCATCCAAGCAGATATATGTACACCCATGTTTATTGCTGTTTTGTTCACAATAGCAAAGAATGGAAGCAACCCAAGTGCTTATCAGCAAATGAATGGCTAGAGGAGCTCTGGTATTTTCACACAATGGAATACTGTGCAGCATTGAAAAACAAGGAATTCACAAAATATTATACAAAATGGGTGACCCTAGAGGACATTTTGCTGAGTGAAATATCTCAGTCACAAAAGGACAAATACTGCATAATGCCACTGTTATAAAACAGGACTGACGTGGGGGTTAGGGCTAACTAAGAAAAGAGGGGGTAAATAATGAACACTGCATTGGAATAGATAAGAGAAAGAAATGTTTAAAAGAAATATATGATTGGGTATTATTTTCATGACAACAGTCCAGAATAAGAGGTGCATAGCAAGGTGAACTGTGGGATGGGGAGTAGGAAGGGAGGAAATTGTGCAACAATGAAACAATCTTTTTAAAGAGAAAAGTGGACTGGAGGGGGTGTAAGGAGGAAAATGTACAACAATCGATGAATGGAAATCCAAGTTTTCTGCAAACTTTCATTAAAATATCCACAGGTTGTGTTTTGTTTTGTTTTAAAAAAAGGTTTAACTGATTTCTGAATCAACCTGAGTATAACTGATTCTCAAGCTGTTTCTTAGTTTGTAGCTCTTGGGAATTAAAACACGGAGGATAAAATAAATGAATGGGATCTTTTAAGAATAAAATCCCTATGCACATCCAAAAACTTCTCCAACAGGGTAAAAAGGGAAACCCAGACTGGGAAAAAAATATTTGGTAATAACATGTCTGATAGGGGACTTATATCTAGAATTTATAAAATACTTGAGCACAACAACAAGATAAAGGAAAACAACCCAGCTGCAAAATGGGCACAGAATATGAACTTCACCAAAGAAGACTTTCAGATGGCATACACACATATGAAGAAATGTTCAAATTCCATAACTCTAAGAATGATGCAAATCAAAACAAATATGAGATATCATCTTACCCTAGAAACAATAGCAAAATTTAACAGAATAGCAAACAACAAATGTTAGTGAGGTTGCAGAGAAGCTGGAACCTTTATTCACTGTTGGT
>NW_006400057.1:2284559-2285726 GCF_000299155.1 Elephantulus edwardii
TTAATTTTATTTTATTTATTTTTTTTAAAGGTAGTCTTCTGGTATTCTGTGCTTTTGGCCAAGATCCATCTGACAGCAGCAATGATATGTCTGGTGCCACAATCTCTTCTAAACCAAGCCTGAACTTCTGGTTGTTCTCTATAAATGTACTGTTCCAGCCTTTTAAAAAAAATTATATTCAGCAACATCTTGCTTGCATATGAAATTAATTATATTGTTCAATAATTTCCATATTCTGTTGAACACCTTTATAGAGAATGGAAACAGATATATATATCTCTTCCAGTCAGTAGGCCAGATTTTCCAAATTTCAGCTGTCTTCCAAATTTCCTGGCAAAAACTGATGAGCATATCCTGGGCTGCATCTTTTAGTTGAATCTCATCAATTAGTATTTGATTGATTTGTGGGTTCTTATTTTTTGCTAATTCCTTCATAGCTTGAACATCTTCATTTCTTTCCATTGGCTTTTGAGCATATGATATTGTGATGTATTGAATATATATATATATATTGTTGTTAAGTGTTGTCGAGTTGCAGGCGACTCATAGCAACCCAATGAAGGAAAGTCCTCAACGGTTGTGTGACTTTCATCCTTTCTCCAGGTTCATAGTGTTTCCGGAGGCAAGCTATTACAGATGTGGATGCCACTCCTCCTTCCAAGCTTGTTTTAATAGGGGAGCTCCACACCACTCTCTGTCCGCACTGGGTAACCAACCATTAACACATGTGACACATCAGTCAGCCTCACAGCAACCACAAGTTATCGCTGTATGGCAACTTGTACACCAGGGCTATACAACCTAGAGTAATGTTTGAACAAAAACAATGAAAGACAGGCCCGAGGGCCACGAACTAAAAGTCACCCATGTTTGGATTGGTTGCAATGCTTTCAGTCCACTGGACCAGCTGCATGCAAGTGCTCTCTCTCTCTCTCTCTGCGCGTTCTCTCTCTCTCTCTCTCTCTCTCTATATATATATATATACCCTCCCCTCCACCCGCTTCAACAATTTAGATCCTCCCAAAAGAGTTGTGGGTGAACTTTAACAGTGCTGGTAAGTATATTCGTTTTCTCCTGGACAGAAGAGCCTACTATTTGGTCCTAAAAGCCTTCTGTGGTCCCAACTCTTCTCACTATTTCTTAGTTGTTGGAACTGATGGAAAACCT
>NW_006400057.1:2299956-2306149 GCF_000299155.1 Elephantulus edwardii
AAGTGCTCATCAACAAATGAATGGCTAGAGAAACTTTGATATATTCACACAATGGAATCTATGCTACATTGAAAAATAAAGAACCCATGAAATATTATGGGTGACCCTGGAGGATATTATGCTGAGTGAAATATCTCAGTCACAAAAGGACAAATACTGCATAGTGCCACTGTTGGAAAGTGGGTCTGAAATTGGAGTTGGGGGAAACTAAGAGGAGATAAATAATGTGTTCTGCATTGAACAGATGAGGGAGAGAACTGTTTAGGAAGAATATAATTAGGTATTATTGTCATGACAAGAATCTGGAATAAAAGCTACATAGTGGAGTGGACTGGTGCGGGAGAGGGTGAAGATTGCATAACAATGGAAGTTTGTTGTTATTGTTTTAACTTTTCAAAGAGAAAAGTGAACTGGGGAGAGGGGTGGGCAGGGAGGAAAGTGTGCAACAATGAATGAATGGAAATCCAAATTCTCTGTAAACGTTCAGTAAAATAAAAAATTTAAAAAAAAATAAAAACAACACAAAACCCAAAACAATAAAACCAAAAAAGCAACAACACTTAAAGCTACAGGTCCTAGCCCGGACTGTATTGTCTATTAAGGACAGATGGCAAGTATTTAAATGCCTCTTCAAACAATGTCTCACTTCTTTATCTGTTTTGTCACTGGAAGAGGAACTAGAGCTCATCTGTAGCTTCAAACTAGCATAAGCTTCTCTTGCAAAGCATTAGTTTCATTTTGAAACTTCAAAATATCCAGGTAAACAGTTCGTTTACATTTGTATTTGTAGAAGCTTTTTCAAAGGCACGTTTGAGAGTGTGGTATCTGTCTTAACAAAGCACTGACATGAGCATTTTTCATCCACTTCAGAAGTTGGAGTTAATTATGAAGGTGGGATTCTTCCTGCAACTAACAAAGTGATACAAGCAGAAGCTACACAACTTGCTCTAGGAGAGAAACATTAACTCAGAGAAAAATCTTTTGCATTGACTGCAGGGCTCTAGAAAGTGGTGTTCACAGGGCCTAATACCACAGATGGGATTTCTGCGTGTCTGACAAAGCAAGTCTCCGAAGTTCGATGGGGTTAGCTTTACTTGACTGACAGAGCAGAAGCAAGCCTACTTTGCTTTTTTGCAGGATCTGCCAGGCAGTCAGAAAGACACAGACCCTGAACAGAAAACACGAGAGCTCCCTCTACAGCAGGCACCCAGGGCTGCCCTGTGCTGGGATGCAGAGGAAGCTACCCCACAAAATAAAAACGCAAACAACAGAAGACTTGGCCGCTTTGCAGGAGGACATAGGGTGGGAACAAGCAGGTAAAACTATTCAGTTTGCCAAGCAGAGAAAGGTGCTGAAAGGTAAATTACTGTGTAAGAGAGTGCATATGTATTTAAGAGGATTATAGCTTGTATTCCTCTTAAAGTTCTCCTGCAATAACAATGACTATTTTAGTTCATGTCAAGCTATCCAGATATATATATATATATATATATTTAAGGTGGGAAAGCAGTATGTAGAGGGGTGTCTCCTGGAGTAGAGGAGGGGGATGGTGAAACCACCACTGTGTTCATCTCTCCTGCCCTCACATTCCTGCGCTGGGTGATCACTGGCCAGGCTAGCGCGCCCACCCGTCAAAGGAAGGAGAAATGAGGAGTTGCCTGGATTTGTGTAGATCGGTGCAGGGTGCAGAGCAAGGATGAAACGTAAAACTCAAAGAGAAAGGGCAAAGCAGATGAGAAATTGGACTGGGCGCTGCTGGAGAGCCGTGAAATGTCATTGGCAGGTAGCCATGGTGCCTTGTGGAAAATGTGAAGTGTGTGCAGAGCAGACAAAGGGGGCCCACTGCAAACACGGTGCAATAATGCTTTCAAAGAGACAGAGAGCAGCTTTGTATTTACTTGTTAGAGGCGTTGGGTCACTTTGCTTCACACTGAAAGAAGGAAATGTTTCTAACACTTTGCATCTTGAGCACATACCACATACCACCAAACTCCAATATAGCTTGTTAGAAGCAGGTGGGTCATTGAAAGGTGACCAGATCAACAGAGAGGCCTCCACGTGGGGCTGCGGGTTCCAATGAGTCCCACAGGTTCATTATGTCCTGTCCCAGTGTCAAGGTTTACTCTCTACTGAAAGGGAAGCTCTATTACTAGAATAAGATTGTTAAACCATAAATAACAAACGAAAGTGAGCAAGAACTTTCTGCACCACTCCTCATGTGCTCTCGAACACCCCCAAAACTTCAAGTGCCAACAATGTTTCAAGATTTTAATCTGATTTCCCTAGAAAAAAGGAGCAGTTGGGCATAGATTGGGAGACAGGCATTTTGGAATATGCATGAGATAGTGTCATCTTCCAGGGTGGCCTTTACTAAGGGTGAAAGAAATAACTGAAGCTCATAATAAACAAATGTGCAGTTCGGTTGAAGTAGTCACCAGTGAGAGAGTGCTCTGCTGGCCTAGTGGTAAGGAGCTGTGCTGCCTTCCCAAAGGCACACAGTTCAAATCCACTAGCTGCTTCACAGGAGAGAGAGACGGGCAATCTCCCATTGTGTGATTAAAATGCCTCTGCAAACCCACTAACGGGCCAGTATGAGTCAGTTCTGGCTTTACAGTACAGAACGACAGAAAAATAGCAGTCACCAATGAGAAGCAAAGTAGAAAAGTCACCCAGCAACAGTCCGCGATGGATGTAACATGTACAGGAAAGAAAAAAGATATTTTAAAGTTGAAATATTTAACTGTCCCTCCTACATTCTCAAAGCAGTTTTAAAACTAACTGGTCTGTTGCATATTAGAGGCATCCTTGTGTCTGCTTGTGCCTTTTGCACTGGACTCTGAGGTCCTAGAATAAGGAACTAGCTTCTATTTCTTTTCTACCCCTGAAAGTGACAAGCATATTGCCTTTCACAGAGTGGACAATGAATATTCCCTGATTTGAAAAGATGATCTTTAAGAAAGGGGGGAAAGGGCTGAAATGAGACAAGAGCAAAGAGAAATCATTTAAAACAGTTGTCCATTATGCAAATGAGATTTATTTTCTCTAGAAAAATAATTTCCAAATAAAGGCCCATGAAAGAAAGCCCTGCAGATGAAATCTCCTGGCCTTGGGGTAAGAGAAGAAATCTAGGTAAAAATAGAGAACCGGAAACAAAAAGTTATCTATTCATGTATTAATCCTTCATTTAAGCAGATTTTTACCTTTTCTACTACCACTATACTCAACACACGTGTGTGCGCGCGCACACACACACACACACACACACACACACTTAGGGTAAATCAGAAACCAGCCAGAAAATGAATAAATGCTGAGTCCAAGTGATCTGATAGAGGCAGTTGTCAGGTGTAGGAAGAGATTGTGATGATCTAAACAGACCAATTGTGGAAGCCACTTTAGGAAACCATGAGAACAGGACATTGTCAACAGATACCTGAGTGAAGGCACCTAGCATCAGTGTTTATCAATGTATGAAGCATAGTCTTTAGTGTGTGGGATTTAAAAAAAAATACAACTTGAACACATATGTTCATAGCAGCGTTATTTACCATTGAAAGAACATCGAAACAGCCCGGATTTTCAGCCACAATCTAACAGATTGAGAAATTATGGTACATTCACACAATGGAATACTATGAGGCACGCAGGAGCAATGTTTTTGTAAATTGCTACCTAACTTGACAGGGACTGGAAAGCATTATGCTGAGTGAACTAACTCAGTCCTGTAAGGACAAATACTGTATAAAACTATTATTGAAGGATGAGAAAGAGAATCCAGTGTGGGGGGTGGCAGCAGAAGGGTGAGAATGGGCACAGGGGGTTAGGGTTAATCATAGGGTCATACAATTTGATGTGGGTGGTGGTGAATGAAATGGGAAAGATCCAATGTGAAAAGCAACATATTCAAACTTTGTACATAAATCAGTATTATAAAAAAAAAAAGACTACTCATGTAAGACATAGTTATTCTGTGTCATAAAAAATATCTTTGGGTTCAGAGCCACCAACACGAAGGATAGTGAAACATGAGCTTTCACTAGCTTTATAATTGCTCTTTCTTGAGCAAGGTTGGTTAAGGCCACTAGGTTTGGGAGTCAATCTGAGGCCAAAATTGTAAATTTACCTTTTCTACAGGGAGCCCTGGTGGCTTAATGATAAGGAACTGTGATGCCAACACAAAGGTATGCAGTTGTAATCCACCAGCTGCTCCATGGGGGAAAGACTGACAATCTCCTCCCATGAGATTTACTGTCTTTGAGAACAGATTGGAGGGTAGGCTATGGATAGGTTCCTTCTCAATGGTACATAACAACAACTTAGCTCAAAGTTCCACATTCAGAAATACCAAAGAAATATTTCTTAAATTTAAAGTTGGAAAGAAGAAAGGAAGGAAAAAAGAAAGGAAGAAAGCAACAACCTTGAAAAGGATCCAGAAAAAAAAAAGTCAGAAAAATAATGATTCAAGGAGTTGTAATTGGTTAACTGGAATGAGAGAGCTAGAGAAGCTAAGAAATGAGGTAATGACTATTGTCACATTTTTTAAATTATTTAAAATTATTATGGAGAATCATTGGATATGTGATTCTAATTCCCCAAAGAGCAGGGAAATTAATAAAATACACTTCAGTTATTAAAAGAGGAACTCGAATTAGAGTTAGAGAAAACATGTCAGTAATCAGAACTGAGCGGTGTTTACAGAGGTGTTCATGCCATTCGGACAGCAGATGGCTGAAGGGGCGATTGTTCTTTTTCTTATTTAGATTAGATGTAGTCCCATCCAGGGAAAAACGCTGATGCATAAACCTCTTCTCCCTTCCTGATCTCTGCTTTTATTCAATTTTCTATCGCTTATCTCTTAAATGTGCTTGTAATAACCTGCCCTCTTGCTAGCACCTTCTTGTAAATGAGATGCCTATCTGGGTTTATCCCAGCTAAATAAACGGAATTCAATAAAACCCATCTTGGGTTGTCCTCCATGAGAGTTATTACCCCACTAACATGCTACCGTTGCTACTGTTACCTAATGCTTTAACTTCTCCTTTAGGCTTGAGTTATGCTAGGTTATTGTATATCTAAGATAAGAGGCTGTCTGGAGTCTGTTTAGTGTTATCGCATAACACACAGTGACTTTTTTATTGAAGGCACTCCATGAGTACCTCTGCACTGATGCACATTTTATTAAAACAAATTTAGAGGCTGGGTGTGTATGTGCACGCACACACTTACACTAAAGTATATGCATATGTGTGTGTATATATATTTAAACAGCACATACTTGTTAAAGAATATATGCATGTGTATATTTTTTTAAATACACTCATATATAAGTCTGTATTTCTTTTTAAACCAGGACTTCTAGTAGTATAGAGGTTAAAGTGGCTCACTGTTCAACCTCCGCAGAAGCAAGATATGGCAGTTAGTTCTGCTTAGATTTACTTGAATTCCTGTGATGTAGTTATACTTTTTCTACAGAGTTGATATGAGTCAGAATTGATGTATATATTCTAATGTTAAGCGCTTAACTGAAAAAAAGTCATGATGTTATTCTCTCATAGTTAGCTGATAATCTGCCAGATGGTACGCCCTAGAATGCATTCATTCATCTTAAAGAGTAGCCACTATTCTCTTAAATAGTGCCAGCCAAGTTGGAGTTAATGTTTCTCCATGCTTGCCAGCTTGGGGTTTTTTTTTGTTGTTTGTTTGGTTTTGTTTTTGTTTTTTTAGGTTTTGTTTTTCTTTTTTAAATCTTTGCCATTCAAGATCTCTCAAATTGGAGCAGGAGAGGGAAGTTGGGGAAAACAAATAGATAAACATAAGCCATCAAAAAAAAATATATATATATACACTTCAGCAGCATGAATGACATGCAAATGCATGAAACGTTTCATATTTTTATAAGATTGGCACAGGATAGACAGGGTTTAGGACTGTTGTACATAGGGTCGCTATGAATTACAGGCAACTCGACAGAACATAACAAAATTTTTTAAAGGACCCTTCAACTAATCTCTGCCATTCTGCATCAATTCTTAGCCTTGAGGTTCCGAGACTCCCAAGTCTTCATAGAGTGAAAATAGAATACTCCAATAAAGTGCTAATGTTTTCATTTTTTAATTATTAAATTTTATTAATTTTAATGAACATTTACAGAGATTTTGGGTTTTCATTCATTCATTGTTGCACTATTTTCTCT
>NW_006400057.1:2310619-2311340 GCF_000299155.1 Elephantulus edwardii
GAATGAAGGTTGCATAGTGGAGTGCACTTGGGGCGGGAGGGGGGAGATTCTATACCAATGAAATAATTTTTCTTTTACTTTCAAGAGAAGAGTTAATTGGGGGGATGGGGGAGCAGAAAGAAAAATGCAACAATGAATGTATGGAAATAAAAAATCTCTGTATAAGTTTATTAAAATTAATTTTTAAAATTTTTTTAAAAAGGGAGAAAGAGAAAAATTATTATATCTCCAATCACTTATTAAATAAGTTGGTGCCCCTGATCTCTTGCCACTCCAGAGACCAAGGAAGACATTTAACTTCAGGAGAGAAGATGCTGCTATCCAGTGAGACACTCTTCAAGAGAGTCAGAACTTTTACGTCTGTGCAGGGGAGAGAAGCGATTAAAACTCCCCTGCCTGGGAAAAGGTCCCTTCATTTGGGGATCCCTGTCTCCTCTGCTGCACGACCATGCCAGGTGCCAAAACAGAACACGTGAGTTTGGAACAGAGAACTACAAGCAAGGGAAAGATTTTTCAGCTGGTGCACTGAGCTACAAGAAAAAGACCTGACTTGAAATGCTGCTGGACAGAAGCTGCTCAAGTGGAGCATGTGGTCTTCCACCACCCAGCCACTCATAGACAATAGAGGACAATAGAGTCTGGGAGACGGACTATGAGAAGGTGAGATTCCTGCATGGTTGCATTGCAGAACAGAGAGAACCTGAAAGACTTTGTTGTTGTT
>NW_006400057.1:2312375-2314763 GCF_000299155.1 Elephantulus edwardii
TATTCCTTACTTTCAGTCATGATCCATCTCAAATCAGCAGTGATATCCCTGGTACCATGGTCTCTTCTAAATTCTGTTTGAATCTCTGGCAGTTCCCTATGTATGTACTGTTCCAGCCATTTTTGAATGATCTTCAGCAGCACTTTGCTTGCACATGATATCAATTATTTTGTTCAATAATTTCCACATCCAGTTGTATCATCTTTCTTGAGAATGGAACAAAGATGGACCTCTTCCAACCCCTTGACCAGACAGCTTTGAACCAAATTTCCTGGCATAGACTGGTTAGTGCATTCAAGGCTTCATCTTAATTAAACAAATCCATTTATATCCCATTGTTACCTGGGGCCATATTTTTTGCAAATGCCTTCAATGCAGCTTCTACTTTTCTCCTTCATTTCCACTGGCTCCTTCTCATATGGTACTTCTTGTAATTTTTCAGTGTCAATCAATTCTTTCTATGAGTACACAGTGACTCTGTGTATTTCCTTCATCTTCTTTTGAAGCTTTTTTGGTCATTCACTATATTTCCCTGAACATCTTTCAATATTGAGATATGAAGCTTAAATTTGTTTTTCAATTCTTTCACCTTGAAAATTCAGATAGAATTTTTCACATTTTATTCTCCAATTTCAGTTCTCTGCACATTCCATTATAATATTTTGTTTATCATCCTAAGCTGCCCTTTGAAATATTCAGTTCAGCTCTTTCACCTCAACAGATGTCCTTTTGTTTTGACTTCTTGATGCTTCAGTGCAATCTTTAGGGTCTTGTCTGACATCCATTTTTATTTTTTTCTTCTTCTTTTGTTTTTGTAATGACCTTTTGCTTTCTTCATAGATGATGTCCTTTATATCATCTCGCAACTCATCTGATCTTTGATCATTGGTGTTCAATACCTCAAATCTATTCCTAATATGATCATGAAATCCAGATGGAATTGATTCAAGGTCATATCTTGATTCCAGTGGACCTGTTTATCTTTGGCTTTACTTGAATTTGCATATGAACAACTGATGATCTGATCCACAATCTGCCCCTGGCCTAGTTTTTATGGAAGATAATGAGCTTCTCCATTATTTCTTCAACAGATGTAGTCAATCTGATTCCTATGCACTGCATCAGTGAGATCCATATGTATTGTGTCTTTTTAAAAAGAATAAATCATTGTAAAGACAAAATTCGATCATTCTCTCTCTAGTCTCATTTTTATCACCAAGCCCATATTTTCCAACTACTATTACTTTTTTCACTGCTCTCCACTTTTGCTTTCCAGTCACCAATTATGATTAGTGCATTTTGATTGCATGTTTGGTCAATTTCAGGCTGCATTATTTGGCAAAAATTCTCAATTTCTTCCCCTTTGGCTCTAGATGTAGGAGTGTGTATTTGAATAACAGTCATCTTCTTTGTATATGTATGGATATTATCCTATCACTTACAACATTGTATTTCAGGATAGAACTTGAAATTGACTTTTTTACTGTGAATGCCACACCATTCTTCTTCTGTTTTTCATTCCCAGAATAGTATATCCTTTGACTATCTGATTCAAAGTGGCCAAAGCTGGTCCATCTCACCTCACTAATGCCTAGTATGTTGATATTCATGCTTTACATTTAATTTTTAACAATTTCCAGTTTTCCGACATTCAAGCTATGTCCATTCCATGTTCCAATTATTGAACAATATTTGTTATTGTTTTTCCTCATTTCAACTGACTTCCAATCTGGACTCTACCACTACGTTACTGTAACTATTTTCTTTCTTTAATGTTCATAGGGTTTTCACAGGCCTGTTATTTAGGAAGTAGATGGCCCATCCGGCTTCCTAGTCTGTCTTAATCAGGGAGCTCCACCAAAACCTGTCCACCATGGATAAACCTCATGGCATTTCACACACCAGTGGCACAGATTTCAGTATCATAGCAACCTCAAGCTATCCCTGTACAGCAAGCTAACAGACAAGTGCTGTGTGCTGTGCCACTCACAACAATGTTCTCTCAAACACAATTAACACCAGGCTGGAGGACCACAAGCTCAAGGCCCCAACAGGCTTTTAAGACATGGAACCAGAAGAAATATAACAGTGAGGAGGAATTTGCACAACTATGGAAGAAAACACAAAAGGTGGAAGAAAGAATTGAAACTATAAAGAGGTATAAGAACTTTAAAAATCATCACAAGATAGAGAGGGTACAGCCAATATAGTACTGGAAATAACACAACTGCATGAAAATGCAATTAAGAATATTAAGGAAAAAATGGCAGAAGTGTCCAATAAGCTGAAGGGACAAAAAAGTAGAACAGAAGAGATGGAGCAGAAAGTAAGTTGGAAGATAAGAATCTCAATGGAAACACACTAGAATAAAAAATCAGAGATGAAACA
>NW_006400057.1:2315643-2316837 GCF_000299155.1 Elephantulus edwardii
GTTTCCTGCAAGAGACATATATCTAAGATATGAAGAGAAAGATAGGCTCAAAATCAAAGGCTGGAAAACATAAACCAGCCAAATGGCATCCACAAAAAAGTAGGTGTAGCAGTACTAATCTCAGGATAAAAACTACCATAAAAGATAAGGAAGGGCACTATGTAATGATTAAAGGCAAGTAGATAACAACACTTAACCTTTATCTACATCTCTACACCAAACGATAGACCTGGAAACTATCTACAACAATGGTTTACAGAAGTAAGAAAGAAATACATAGCACCACAATAGTAAGCACCACAATACATCACTTTCATCAAAAGATAACTCTAAAGAAACTTAACAAATATGCTGAAGATCTAAACTATAGATTCAACGAACTAGAACTTGTAGATATATTCAGGTACTGTACCAACTAACTCAGTTCACTTTCTTTTCAAGGGCATATTCTTCAGAATTGACCATATAGTAGGGCACAAAGCATGCCTCAACAAATTAAAAAAAAAACCCAAAACACACTGAAATGATACAAAGTATCTTCTTAGACCATAATACTATAAAACTCAAAATTAACCACAAGAGGATAAAGTTTACAATACCACCCACGTGGAAAATAAACAACACTATGCTAGAATACACTGCATTATAGAAGAAATAAGGAATGATATTTAGAACAACGATGAGATATCATCTCATTCCAGTAAGAATAGCAAAATTCAAGAGAGCAGTAAATAACAGATAATGACCAGATAGTGGAAAAACTGGAACTCTTATTCACTGTTGGTGGGAGTGTAAATCACTGTGGAAGGTAGTATGGCGCTTTCTCCAAAAGTTACAAATAGAAATACCATTTGACCCAGTGATTCCACTACTGGAAGCATGTCCTAACGAAACTGTAACTGCCACCCAAGCAGATGTATGCACAGCCATGTTTATTGCAGCTTTGTTCACAATAGCAAAGAGCTGGAAACCACCCAAATGCCCATCAACAGACAAATGGCTAGAGAAGCTTTGGTATATTCACACAATGGAATACTATGTTGCACTGAAAAAGAAGGAACTCATGAAATATTAGACAAAATGGGTGACCCTGGAGGACATTATGCTGAGTGAAATATCTCAGTCACAAAAAGACAAATACTGCTTAGTGCCACTATTGTAAAGTGGGTCTGACATCGTAGTTGGGGGGAAAGA
>NW_006400057.1:2318567-2339491 GCF_000299155.1 Elephantulus edwardii
AGGCCTATATCTCTCATGGATGTAGATGCAAAAATCCTTAATAAAAATTCTAGCCAATAGAATCCAAAAGCACAACAAAAAAATAATTCATTATGACCAAATAGAATTCATACCAGATATGCAAGGATGGTTTGACATAAGAATAACAATCAACGTAATTCACTATCTTGTTGTTGTTGTTGTTAGGTGCCATCGAGTCATAGACAACTCATAATGACCCCATGAACGAAAGACCTGAGCACTGTTCATAAACTGTCCGGAGGCAAGCCATTTCAGAAGTGGATGCCACAAGAACCTAACAATGGATACAGAAAAGGCATTTGACAAACTCTAACTCCCTTCTTGATTAAAACACTCAGCAAAATAGGTTCAGAAGGAAATTTCCTCAACATAGTAAAAAACATATATGCAAAACCAAGAGCTAGTATAATTCACAATGGAGAAAGACTAAAAGAAATTTCCTTGCAACAGTGACCAGACAAGGATTCCCAGTGAACCACCTATATTTAATATTGTATTATAAGCACTTGCTAGGGCAATACAACAAGGGAAGGATAAAGGGACTGCCAAATACAGCCAGAAATGCACAATCTGAAGAGGATAAAACTGATGAAAGAGACCTTCTAAAAATGAAATTTCTGTGCTCATCAAAAACTTTTTCTAACAGGTTAAAAAGACTGGGAGCAAATATTTGGCAATACGATCTCAGACAAAGGTCTCATCATGAAAGTAGTGCTGGAGAATTGACTATACCATGGACTATAGGAGAATGAACAGGTTCGTCCTAGAGAGGGTGAGACCAGGCTGCTCCTTGGAGGCAAGGATTCTGAAGCTTTGTGTGACCTGCTTTGGACATGTTGCAAAAAGGGACCTGTCCTTGGTGAGGGACGTCATCCTTGAGAGGGAGGGGAGACAGCACAAGTGAGGAAGACCCTCGATGAGATGAATTGATTCAGTGACTGGAGTAATGGGGGAGAGGTGTGTTAGAAACAAATAAGATAGGTACAAATAGAGCAAGATTTAGGGCTGTTGTATATAGGGTCATTATGAGTCGCAGGCAACTTAATGGCACATAACAACAACAGGGCCTCGAGAAGAAAAAGACTGATAACACAATTACAAAATGGACAAATGACATGGAAAGACTTTTCACAAAGGAGGACATTTGGATGGCCAACAGACACATGAAGAAATGCTCTAAATCATTGCCAATAAGAGAGATGCAAGTCAAAACCAAAATGAGATACCATCCTACTCCAGTAGCGGTGGCAAAGTTTAATAAGGTGGCAAGTAATAAGTGTTGGAGAGAATGTGGACAGGTGGGAAGCTCTCATACACTGTTGGTGGGATTGTAAAATGGTACAACCACCCTGGAAGATAATTTGATGTTTCCTCAACAAGCTGAACATAGAAATTCCATATGACCCAGCTATTCTGCTACTAGGATCATACCTCAAGGAAATTAGAATGGAGAAACAAATGAAGATTTGTACACCGATGTTCATAGCAGCATTATTCACAATCACAAGAACAAGTAAGTAGCCCAAATATTCAACCACAACTAAATGAATTTGCACTATATTCACACAGTGGACTACTACACAGCACTCAGGAGCAATGATTTTGAAAAATACAACATAACTTGGGAGAGACTGGAGAGCATTATGGTGAGGGAACTAATTCAGTCTCATAAGGACAAATACTGCTAAGATGACTATTGTAAAAATAAAATAAAAATTAGTAAAAAGTGTATGGGGATCCAAGAGGGGAAGAAGTGGGAACAGAGGGGTGAAGAGGAGTAGGGACAAAATCACAGGGTTACACAATTTGGTGGGTGGATGGAATGGGTAAAGAAAATGGGGAAAATCCAGTGAGGACCAGAAAAGCTAGGCAATGGTGGGCATAGTCTAGTTCCAACGGTGATTAATTTTATAAAACACAATGTATGGAAATAACTGTATGAAACATATTGCCAATGAAGAAAATATGGGGGAAATATCTTTTAATAAACAAATAAAAAAGTAACATCATGATAAACAGAGAAAATACTAAAATTTAAAAAAAATAAAAATGACTCATTGGCACAAGCTTGAATAGTTATCAGGTGGTAGAATTAAAAAGCATAAATTGCCTTGAAGAGTTGTTTGGTCAAATATAAATATTAAAGATTATTCTAATGAGGCCTTAGAAGGAAACAGTAAACAAGCTTTAGACAATAAAGAAAAGACAGTCCAGAAAGCTCTGGTGGCCTAGTGGCAAGACGCTACACTGCAATCCCAGAGGTAAGCGGTTCAAATCCACCAGATGCTCTGCTGGAGAAGGAGGGGACAATCTCCTCCTGTACCAGTCAGATCTGAATTGACAGTACACGTAAAAATAATACAATAAAAAAAAAGAAAAGACAGTCCTTGTTATAAAATGGCAGATAACTAGTTTAATTATATCATAATATTTCACAGAAATTATGACTTGTGTGTGATGATTGGGATACTCAGGGAAATTCAAAGCAAAATGCAGTATCTTAATAAAACAGTGAAGTTTCTCCTTGGTGTTTATGGTACAATATGAAAGGAAGAGGAAAATTGAAGAATGAGTTGTACAAAACAGAACTAGCTCTTGAAAAGCTGCAACATTCTCATTTTATCCACAGTGTAAAAAATGAGAATATGTGCTTTGGAGAGCAAGGGTGTGGTTAAAGAGATTAGGTACATGGTTTATGGATTCAATTAGCCAGTTAACAGAAGCACTGCCAACTTGGACTGAACGAGGTATCTGCTGATTGCTCTGAAGAGAACCAAGTTGATGCGGAACTCCTTATCTTGAACTTTGCCAAGGGAAAGAGAGCTCTGAATACTTCCCAATGGAAAGTTCACTTACAGCTCATTGGGTGGAAACTAGGAAGTACAACTGCACCACTTTGTTTGAAGAAGTATAAAAGTGTGGATAAAAAGAGGTAGACTGTGAGCTCTGATGGCCTAGTGGCAAGAAGCTGCACTGCAATCTTGAAAGCACATTGTTCGAGGCCACCAGCTTCTCCTCAAGAGAAGGATGGGCAATCTCCTCCTGTGCCTCTGAAAACCCACCAGAGGGTGAGTTATGGGTTGGTACCAACTCAGTGGTACACAAAAAGAGGCAGACTATGAATCCTGCTTGCTGGAAATGAAGAGAACCTGAAGTGATTGCTTCAGAAGTTGAAGGACTGCAGCCTTAAATATGGATTGAAGCTCAATATCAAGAAAAAAAGATCCTCACCATTAGGCTGATTGGCAGCATTATGATAGACAGTGACGAGACAGAGGTTGTGAACAGCTTTCATTTGCTTGGCTCCACAGTCAACATTCTTGGTACCAGCAGCCAGGAAATCAAAAGACAAATTGTATTGGGAAAGTCTACTGTCAGGGACCTCTCCAGAGTACTACTTAGTCTGGAATCTAAGGTGTGCCTGATCCAGGCCATAGCCTTCACAACTACTTGCTATGCATGAGAAAGCTGGACAATGACTAGAGCTGATAGAAAGGGAATTGATGTCTTTGAGTTCTGGTGTTGAAGAAGAGCATTGAATATGCATACCATGGACTGCCAGGAGAACAAACAGTTTCATCCTAGAGAGGGTGAAACCAGGCTGCTCCTTGGAGGCAAGAATTCTGAGGCTTTGTTTGACATACTTTAGACATGTTTCCAGGAGGGACAAGTCCTTGGAGAGGGAGGGTCGAGGAACAGCCCAACAGAGGAATATCTTCTATGAGATAGATTGATTCAGTGACTTGGTTAATGAGGGAAGGTGTCAGAGGAAATAAGCACAGGATAGAGCAGGATTCAGAGCTGTTGAACATAGGGTTGCTATTAGTCACAGGTGACTCAACGGCACATAACAACAATAGGAATATTAGAAGTGGAAGAATAACAAAGTCACAGGGCATTGTACAGCCACTTTCCATCCACCTCAGTAAAGTGACTCAGATTCCGTATTCTCTCACTTACCAATCTAGTAACAGAAGGCAATATAGATAGGGTCATTCTTCCCTTAGACTGAATGAAAGGTCAGCCAATAAGACTAGGTAAAATCAGCAGCATGGAAAAGGTGAGTAAAATGACATCTCCACTAATAATAAAACCCAAGGTAAGCTATTTCTTTTTGCACTGGATCTGAGACTTCCTTCCACCCCAAAGAAATATATGGCAGATGACTAGCATTATGAAGGTGAAGTCCATTACAAGTGTCTTGGCTTAGGAAGCTTCTTCAGCTCCGTGAACTGCGGAATCTTTTCTATCTATTAACATTATACTTCGGGAGAGCATTCTTCATGTCTGTGAGCCAGAAACTCCTTTCCTCCATCGAGAAGCATCATTCTGTGAGAGCCATTCTTTAAAGCAGTACCAACAAAGGCTAGTCAAAGTCCAGCAGCACCATATCAACCATGCTGATACACATAGCATTACAAGGCTCTGAACATTAGTCATTAAAACTACGGTCCACAAAATAGGCTCAGACATGCATGGTAAACCTTAACAAGTGACTGTTGTTGTTATGTGCCATTGAGTCGCCTGTGACTCATAGTGACCATATGTACATTAGTTCTGAATCCTCCCCTATCCTCAGCCAATCGTATTGTCTCCAACAGACCTAATCACACCGTCTTATCCTGGGTCTTCCTTTCCTGTGTTATCCCTCCACCATTCCAAGTATGACGTCCCTCTCCAAGGACTGCTCCCTGTTGGTTATGCCCAAAGCATGTGAGACAGAGCCTCAGCATTTTTGCTTCTAGGGAGCAGCCTGGTTTCACCATCTCCAGGACAGACCTGTTTATTCTCCTGGCAGTCCACAATATGTTCAACATTCCTCTCCAGCACCACAACTCAAAGGTACCGATCCTTCTTCTATCAGCCTTCTTTATTGCCCAGCTCTCTGATACATAGCAAGTAGTTTCAAAGACCATGGTCTGACCCAGACACACCTTAATCTCCAGACTGACATTGTTATTCTTCAGTACTCTAGAGAGGTCCCTGATAGCAGACTGTTCCAATGCAATTCGTCTTTTGATTTACTGATTGTTGGTGCCAAAAGCGTTGACTGTGGAGCTGAGCAAACTGAAGCTGTTAACCTCAATCTCTACTCCATCTATCATGGTGCTGCCAAATGGCCCAGTGATGAGGATATTAAGACCAAAATGGCAGAAGTGTCCAACGTGCTAAAGGGATAAAAAGGGAGAACTGAAAAGATGAAGTAGAGTCAGTGAGCTAGAAGACAAGAACCTCAATGGAAACATCCTAGAAGAAAATAAAAAAATAAGACATAAAGAAAATTAAGAAAATATTAGAATCATGTGGGATGATAGCAAAATGAACACATATGCATGACTGGAATTTCAGAACATGAAAGATCAGAAAGTCGTTGAGAAAATTGTGGAAGAAGTCTAGAAGAAAACTTCGCAGGTCCTATGAAAAATGGAGAAATCCTTTAAGAATCTCAGTGAACACCAAATAGCCTAGACCCAAAAAGAAAGAGATCAAGACATACCATAGTCAAATTCTCCAAATTAAAAGATAAGGATAGAACACTAAAAATAGTGCAAGAAAAACAAAGAGTCAACAACAAAGGGGAAACAATTAAATGAAGTTCTGATTTCTCAGCAGAAACCAAGCGAGCTAGAAAAAAATGGTGTGGCATATACAGAAAGTTGAAAAAAAAAACAATTCCCAGCTGAGGATCCTATACCCAGCAAAGCTCTCTATCAAGTATGAAAAGAAAGTAGATCCTTTGCAGAAAAGAAAAAGCTTAAGGGATTTGTGAAAACTGACAAATACTACAAGAAATCATAAATGAAGTCCTTCACATAGAGACACCAAAGGAAAGTGGATGGATCATAGTAACCAGGATCAAAAGAGAAAGGAAAACTGCAAAATTGCAACAATAAAACCTAGACTGTCAATAACCACACTTAATATGTGAATTAGGAGGAAAATAGTAGCAGAATCGATTAAGAAAAGCCTATAAGTACACTGTTTACAAAGTACGCATCTAAGACACAAAGAATCAAAATAAAATGCAGGATAAAAATATAGTAAGCAATTGGCATCCACAAAAATGCACGAGTAGCAATGTTAATCTCTGACAAAATACACTTCAGGATGAAAACCACCACAAAAAATACGGAAGGCACTATGTAATGATTAATGGCAGTCTAAATAACTAGGGATTATAGAGAATTGATGCCTTTGAGCTGTGGTGCTGGAGAAGAGTGTTGAATATACCATGAACTGCTAGGAGAATAAACAGGTTTGTCTTGGAGAGGGTGAAGCCAGGCTGCTCCTTGGAGTCAAGGATTCTGAACGTCTGTCTGATATACTTTGGGCATGTTGCAAGGAGGGGCCAGTTTTTGGAGAGGGACATCATGTTTGGGAGAGTGGAGGGACAGGGCAGGAGAGGAAGACCCTCAATGAGATGGATCGATTCAGTGATTGGGGTAGTGGGAGTAGGTGTGTCAGAGACAATGAGGTTGGCACAGGATAGAGCTGGGTTTAGGGTTCTTTTACATAGGGTCACTATGAGTTACAAACGACTCGACAGCCCATAAAAACAGCAGTTAAAGTCTATCTAACTGTATTGTTTAATTCTGCATCTTTGTTGAGTTGACCAGCTCTTTGGTAATAGTGGTACCTGGGAGTCTCCTACTACTACTGTAATGTTATTTATTTGTTTTTTCAAAAGTATTAAGGGTTGTTTTATGTATTTTGCATTTAATGAGTAGATATTAACCAAGTCTACGTTTTTGATCTATTGTGTCTTTAATCATTATATAGTGCTCTCTTTTATAGTGGTTTGCATCCTGAAGTCTATTTTGTTAAAGATTAGTATTGCCACTCTTGTTTTTTTGTGGGTGGCATTTAGTTGGTACATTTTTTCCACCCTTTGACTTTTACGCTATCTTTTCTCTCATTTCTTAGATGTGTCTTTTGTAAATAACATATTGATGGGTTTTGTTTTTTCATCCATTTTTCTGCTCTTTTTCTCTTAATTGATGTGTTTAAGTCATTCACATTACATGTGATTATTGACTGGTCATGTTTTATCATTGCAATTTTGTTGCATTACTTCTGTTGTTACTTGTTGCTTTGGTCCATTTACTTTCCTTTGCTGTCTCTGTGTGTTGTACTTCCCTTAATATTTCTTGAAGAGTTGGCCTTGTTTCATGAATTCCTTAAGTTCCTGCTTTTCTGCAGATGATCTCCTTCTCCTTCATATTTGAGGGGCTGTTTTGCAGGGTATAGGATCCTCAGCTGACAATTATTATATTTAAGTCTAGTGTTGCATCCCATTGTCTTCTTGCTTGAATGGTTATTATTGAGAAATCAGAGCTTAATCTAAGTGATCTCCTTTGTAGATTAATCTTTTTGTTTTCTTATGATGCTTTTAGAATTCTATTCGCATTTTTTATTTTGGAGAATGACTATATGTCTTGATAGGTTTCTTTTGGGGTCTAATCTGTTTGAAGATTTTCCTCATTTTTCATGATACGTGGGAAGTTTTCTTCTAGCATCTCTTCCACAACTTTTTCAATTGCCTCCCCAACTCTCCCATTCTGGAATTCTGATCACACATATGTTGTTCCATTTTATGTTATTCCACATGATTCTATTCTTTTTATCATTTTCCTTCTCTTTTGTCTTCCAGTAAATTCCCATTAAGGCTTTGTTTTCTAGTTGATTCTCTCTTCCATCTCTTCTATTTTGCTCTCCTCACTTTTTAACATGTTGAAAAAATTTGCTATTTCAGTCTTGATATTCTGGATTGTCTTTTCATGCACTTCTGTTGGTTTTATCTGCTCTGTCTTGTGATGCTTTTTTACATTCTGGTACTTTTTAATTTAGTATCATCTCTTTCTTTAATTGTTTGTAATTTCTCCAATATCAGTTCATGCAACTCCATATCAGTATATTTCTTCTACCATCCCTGTCTAGGGTATTCATTGGGTCTGTGATCTTGTCTGCTTCTTTAGGAGAAGGCAGGTTTTGTTTTTTCATAATATTTGAATCTGCCTGCTACTGTCTTTACACTATGTGATGTTCTTCTGATGCAGTTTCTGTTGTGGCTGCATAGGTTGTCAGTTCCCTATCTTTATGGTGCTACTGATAGAGTTGCAGACTTTCAGTGTTGCACCTGATTCAGTTTCTCAGTGACAATCTTCCCCACTGGTCATCTGTGGGAAGCACTGATCCCTGTTTCTTGAAGCAAGTTTCTCATTCAGTATGTAAATTTAAATAATGGTTGTATTAACAGGACTTATTTGTATGTATATGAACATTATTCTATCATTATAGCATTGCACTTCAGGAAAGAACTTGAAATGCTCTTTTTAAATATTAATTCAATATCATTTCTCTTCAATTTCTCATTCCTACTATAATCATGTAATTTTCAGATTAAAGTAGTCAATATCTTAGTTCATTAATACTTAAGGTGTTTATTTTTATGCCATTTTGGTTTTTTTTACAACTTCCACTTTCCCCATATTTATACTTCATACATTCCACATTTTAATTATTAGTGTTGATCTGTTTTTGCTAAAAGCATAGAACAACAAAAAGATGTTTACTTGTGTTTTATCTAATATGCAAATGTATTTGACTGTTAGAGAAAAAGAAACTGTATGTAGCATTGAAAAGAAATGTGAGTCTCACAACACTTAATTGTTATTATGCAAAGCCTATACATAGACCAAAACTATTTGTTCAAACAAGGCAACACTGCATGTCTTAAAATCAGGAAAGATGTGGTTCTTCCTTATATCGTTTTTTTCATACTTATTCAATTTGTATGGTGAGCAAATAATTTGAGATGTTGAACTAGATGAAGAAAAATATGGCATTAGGACTATAAGAAGACAATCATGCTTATAGAAAATGAAGACTTGAAGCATTTGCTGCTGAATATTAAAGACTACAACCTTAAGTTTGTATTACATCTCAACATCAAGAAAACAAAAACCTTCACAACTGGTTGGTAGACAACATCATGATAGACGGAGAAAAGATTGATGTAGTCAATGATTTCATTTTACTTGGATCCACAATCAACACTCATGAGAATAGCAGCCAAGAAATCAAAATAAATGTCACTTGTATCAATCTTCTTCCAAGTACCTCTCCAAAGTTCTGAAATAAGGATGTCAGTTTAAAGATTAAGGTAAGCCTGATTCAAGCCATAATTTCAGTTGCTTCCTATGCATTTACAAGTTAAACAGTGAATAAGGAAGATAGAAAAGAATCTATGCTTTTGATGATGGTGAAGAATAGTAAATACACCATGGAAATCCAAAAGAACAAATAAATTTGTTTTGTAGGAAGTGCAACCAGGGTGCTCCTTAAAGGCAAGTGTAAAATGAGTGTAGGTAGTATTGGGATAGCTGAGTGTGATCTCTATTAACTCCACAAAGGTGAATTCTCCCCATCAACAGCATTAACAGTAAAAATCTAGTATCTACAAAGTTAGACATAGTCACATATGTTCCTATATATCTAATTCAACTGATGCTAGCACTAATCTTACTGCTTGAATAGGCCCAAAATCTTCAATATGGATTACATCTCACCACCAAGAAAACAAATATCATCACCACTGGACCTGTTGAAAACATTATAACAAGTAAAGAAAAGATTGACGTTGTCAACAATTTCATTTTACTTGGATCCGAAATCAACACCATGGCAGTAGTGGTACAGAAATAAAAAAAGTCACACAGTTTGATGGGTGGAGGCAGGAATGGGTTAAGGAAATGGAAAAGATCTGGTGTGAAAAACAATGTATATGAAATCTGTACACTAGAAACAATTTAAAAGTTTAATAAAAAAATCACGGTATGTAACAACAATAATACATTTAGAATAAATTAGGAAAAAAAAGATGGATTGATATAGTGAATGTAACAATGGGCTTGAGCACGGTGGGGATAGTTAAGATGGTTCAGGATAGGGGAAGATTCTGATCTGTCGCTTATCAGGTCACTATGAGTTGTAATGGACTCAAGGTCATATAGCAACCACACTATTTACCACTGAATAGGTCATCTTTGATCCACTTTTAAGTCTTATTGTTGTTAGGCATGGTGGAGTTGTCTGTGCTGCATAACAACCCTATGAACAACACATCTGAACCTTGACCTATTCCGTAGGGGTGCTACGGTTATGCTATGGAAAAAGAGAGTGGGATTTAGCTTTGATTGTAGATGGTTATCAGCAAAATATTTCAACCTTATAAGAAAGTCTTACTCAAAAGTGTCCTTCTAGGCTAAGTGTGATATAGAGCTCTGACTTGACAAAGACATAGAGTAGCTTAGTGGTAAAGAACTGCACTGGCAGCCAACGGGCAGACAATTCAAACGCCCCAAATACTCCGTAGGAGAAAGATGAGAAATCTCCTCCTGTGTGATTTACTGCCTCTGTAAACTGTCTGGAGGGTCAACTATGAGTCATTTCCCACTTAATAGTACATAACAACAACAACTTGATAAGGAAGTAGTTTTCAATTGTCCTTCTAGACTAAAAAGGACACTTCTCCCTTTAAAAAATATTATTAAACAAACACTGAGAAGAATGGGAATCCCAGAACACTTAACTGTGCACATATGACTGTTGCAGTATGATGATAAAATGTGAAATGTATGCCAACAGAATTTTATGTGGGTAGTTTCTTCTCTCTACATCTTTCCCTAGCAAATATTCTGAGAAAAGAGACATTTCCCTCCTAATTTAAGAATGCTTCATTATGACATCATTCTCCCTTTATTCTTCAGATCCCACTGAATTTGACCCACACCCAAACCACATTTTCCCTCCTTGGAACTTAAAATTTTTTAGGAAATATATTTTAACCACACCAAAGAAGTCTTCAATCTCAAGATTAATTTTTAGAAATTTTTTAATAGTTTTTTCAAAGTTACCAGTAAATGTCTGAGATTATAGTTTGTTATTCTCTCTACTTCAGTTTTCAGAGAAGCTATATACTATAACAACAAAGAGTTTCTACAGTTTTTGGCATTTTTGTTTATAAAAACTCATTTTCAGGAAAGATTGCCAACTCTTTGATCCCTATTTTTCCCCCCACTCCTTATTAGATACACTGCATTAGGACATAAATCATCAAAGTAAAAGAGCTACAGTCGGTATGTTATACTCATCTACCAGGAAATGTGATCATTAAAATAAAAGTCCGGGGACAAAGATAAGCAATGTTGCTATTCCCATAGAAGTAGGCCAAATCAGGCTATCACTGCTATATTTTTCCATATTACACATGATAGACTCCAGTCTTTGGAATTAATGAATGATTACCACCTCTTTCTCTGTGAATGGTACCATAAATAGACTTTGGATATGAATGGGATTTTGCTATTCTGGCCGTAAGCACAGGCAGATAGCCATATAAATATGGGTTAAGCAGTCCTGTGAAATGGTTTTATAATTAAGAGAAAAAAGGCATGAAACTTCTACTTGGAGAGGGAAATGTATATCTGGCCCAACAGCTGTTGGCAGTCGTAGTTCCCTTCATGTTCTGCTCTTAGAACAAGTGTGCTTGTTATTGTTGTTGCTGAGTACGACTCATAGTGACCCTATGAATAACAAATCTGAACTCTGCCCTATCCTGTGCCATCCTCATTGTCTCTAACACACTTGAGCCCATTGCCGCTGTCACTGTGTCAATCCATCTTGTTGAGGGTCTTCTTCCCTTTTGCGGATTCACCACCTTTCCAAGCATGATGTCTCCTTGCAAGGAATAAACTCTCCTAGCAACATGCAGAGGGTTAAAATGCAAATCCAAGAACACTTAATTATTTTCACTTGAAACGTCTACCTAAACCAGGAGACTGTTGTGCAAATACAGGAAGGGAATACTACATGGTCTAAAACTAAGAAAAGTGTGTGTCAGGCTTATATCCTTTCTTCCTGTCTAATCAATTTGTGTATAGAGTAAATACTTCTAGAAATTGGATTCTATGAAGAAGGTGACATTGGGATCAGAAGATCAATATAGTCTGTATGCAGACTACAAAACCTTGTTTGCTAAAAGTGAGAAGGCCTTGAAATACTTACTGCAGATGATCAAACACTGTAGTCTTCAATATGGATTGCATCTCAATATCAAGAAAATAAAAATCCTCACCACTGGATCAATAGGCAACATCATGATCTTCTTGTTGTTAGGGGTCACCGAGTCAACAATAGCTCTGAAACCTACCCTATCCTGAGCCAATCTCATTGTCTCTCATTGCCACAGTCACTATGTCAATCCATTTCATACAGAATCTTCCTTTCATGTGCTGAGCCTCCACCCTGCTAAGCATAATGTTTTCCTCAATCGACTAGACTCTCCTGGAAACATGCCCAAAATATGTGAGACAGAACTTCAAAATCTTTGCTTTCAAGGGGCAACCTGATTTCCCTCTCTCCAGAACAGATCTATTTCTTCTCTGGAAGTTCATGGTATGTTCAAAACTCCTCTTCTCCAGCACCACAACTCAAAGGCATTGATTATTCTTCTGTCATCCTTAGTTATTGTCCAACTCTCTGAAGTATAGCAAGTAATTGTGAAGACTATGACCTGAATTGGGAGTACCTTAGTCTCTAGACTGATATTGTTGCTCTTTAGCACTCTGGAGAGGTTCCTGACAGGTTTTTTTTTCCCCAGTATAACTCCTCTTTTGGTTTCCTGACTGCTGGTGCCAAAAGTGTTGATTGTGTATCCAAGTAGGGTGAAATTGTTAGTAATCTCAATCTCTTTTCCATCATCTATCAAGATGCTGCTGATTAGGACAGTGATGAGAATCTTTCTTTTCTTGATGTTGAGATGCAACCCATACTGAATACTGAAATTCGTGACCTTTTGCAGCAAGCACTTCATATCTTCCTCAATTTTGGCAAGCAAAGTTACATAAACTACATAGCACAGTTTGTTGATTAGTTTTTCTTCAATACTAATGCCACATTCCTCCTCATAAAGTCCAGCTTCTCAATGACCTATTCTGAATATATATTGAAAAGGTATGGAGAAAAGACACAAATCTGACACACACCTGTTTTAATTTTGAACCATTCAATGTTTCCTTGCTCTATTCAGACTACTGCTTTCTTATCTATGTACAGGCTTTGAATCAGCACAGTCATGTGTTCTGGCATTATACATACATAGACATAACTTATTGTGATCCACACTGTCAAAAGTGTTTGCCTAGTCAATAAAACACACACAAAAAAAACCATTCTTCTGGTACTCTCTACTTTCAACCAAGATCCATCTGACATTGGCGGTGATGTCCCTAGTGTCACAGCCTCTTCTAAACCCAACTAATATTACTGTTGATGTATTATTGTTTCAGATGTTTTTGGATAATCTACAGCAGAGTTTTGCTTGTGTGTGATATTAGTGATATTGTTTAATACTTTTCACACTTTATTGAGTCACATTTTTTTTTGTTATGGGAATAAATAGGGATATTTTCCAGTTAGATGACCAGGTAGCTGTCCTCCAGATTTTTTTGCACAACCTGGTGAGCATGTCCATATTCACCTGTTCAAATTTATTTACTAATCAGTTTATCTTATCAGTCCACCTACAAACTCTATGACTTTGAGAAAAAGGATTTTTTTACTGTAGATTCTGTAGTAATGTTATCCTTTACATTTAAAAATTGAAGAAAGAAGCAAAATTAATGATCTAACAACACTTTCATCAAATAGAAAAAGAACAATTTAACCCCACAGCCTCTAGAAGAAAGGAAATGATAAGAATAAGAGATGAAATCAATAAGATAGAAAACAGAAAAACAATTGAAACCATCAACACAACCAGGAGCTGGTTTTGCAAAAGGGTCAATAAAATTAACAAACCATTGGCAAACTTAACAAAAGGGGAAAAAAAGAAGACACTAATACCATGATAGACATGAAGACTGTAATACCTCTAATGATAGAGGAGACATTATAATAGAACCAGAGGAAATTCATTCCATAATATAGAAACTTTTTTATTTTGCTTACTTTCTCCTTTACTAAGTTCTTCTCATTACATTATTTTCCTGATTTCTGTGGCTTAAATTTATAAACCCACTAGAAGGACAACTATAGATCAGTTCCAACTTGACAGTATACAACATAAATGACATAGTAAATACTTTCCCTAACCTCTTCTTATCAAAATATTCTCAATTTTATTTGAATATATTATATGAAATGATATAATGCTAGGAATTATATTAGGAAGATCTCTCACACACACAAAACTTTCTCACCTCAAGAATGTTAAAGTATCAGTGGACATATAAGATGTATAAGCATGAACACAAACCCAACAGTCACTTCAAATATTGTTAATGATGGTGAATGACACACGAGTGATATAGGCAACAATAAAACTGACAACAGTGGTTGGAGAATTTAATGCAAAATGTGAGTTTTAGCTAAGCTTGGATTTATATAAAGAATTTAAGAAGAATAATAAGAGATATTTGGAAAAACACAGTGAGAGAAAAACATAGTTGGAAAATTCATGCTTGGAAACAATGAGCAAACAATTTGGTTGAGGGGAGAACTGGATGATGAACTGAGGAATTAAAAAAGTTCGTTTCATTTTATATGTCACTCTGAATAGCAGGCTATTGATTGCTGTTGTGTACTGTAGAGTCAGAACCAACCCATAGCTGACCCTCCAGCAGGTTTTCAGAAGCAATTGATGGAATGGGAGGAGATTGCCCATTCTTCTGTGAAGCAGCTAGTGACCTTCAGGATTGCATCACAGCTTGTTGCCACTAGACCACAAGAGTTTCATTAGGCTAAAGTATTTTATTTTCCCTATTTATCTTTAATGGGGACATATTAATAAATTTTAGCTTGACACTTAGATTGGTGCAAAGGAAAAGCATTGTATGCATAGTAATTAGGAGCCTTGAGCTGGTTAAACAGAAAAAAAATAGAAGCTAATCAAGCAACCATGTCAGTGTACAACATCTCCAACTGGCATGATTAATTGTGGGAATCAGAAGATCTCTAAGGGAATTTTCCTGGGATGCATATTAATCCTCATCATCACATAAATATCAATTAATAAGGCTATAAAGATTTTCTCTTATTTCATTGAAGAAATGTGCATTTGATTTTATGCTGAAGAGAAACTGAAAAATAACACTTAGTCACTTTGATATTGTTAGTCGCTGTGACCCACAGTGGCCTTATATTTAGCAGAACAAAACATTGTCTAGACTGTTAATGTACATTTCCTTTCTTTGGAAAAAGTAGTTGGAAGTTCATGGTAAAAAGTAGTTCCTGTTATTTTGAATGTTATGCTTGTTTTACTGTGCAACAGGGGAATTGGTGCAATTTTCACTTTCTCAGTTACCTTGGCTAAGGGATAACACACTGTCTTTCAAATTGCTGCCTTCCACATTCATACCGCACAGCCAAAAACACATCACATCTGCATGATGCTAAGGATCTTTTCCCTTGAAATGTATCATAACAAATGGAATCTTATTTCCTGCCAAAAATATTGTGGGTGTCCCTCACACCCTTATCTTTCTCCCATCAAAATCAGCAGCATCAGTGGTATTATAGTATTTTATGTTCAACCTTAGATGACATTAGAAAAAGTCTCTCTGTCATATAAATAAGGGATTTTTACTATAATCTTGAGAACTCAGGGGCACTGTTACCACAGTTCTCATCTTTTCATCTCTATTGATACTCACTTTTGCGTTTGAACAACCAAACAGTTCTTGGGGTTTTGTTCCTTAGTTTGAAAGTTTCAGGTCACGATTTCATGAAGGATCTCAGTTAATTGTCCTAATAATATATTTAGTGATAATGTTCCGCCTTCAATTCATTGTGTAGTGCTTTGTTGTTGTTGATTGTTGATCAGGAATCAACCAATAGCTGATCCTCCAGTGGGTTTTCAGAGGCAATAAATCAACAAGGGAGATGATTGCCTAACCTTCTCCCACACAACAGCTAGTGGATTTGAACTGCATGCCTTTAGAATTGTAGTGCAGCTTTTTATCACCAGAGTTTCTAGAGCTTAAAGCTCTTAAAACCTTGCAAGTCTTCGTATAAAGAACAACAATTATTCTTTATTTACCTGAAGCAACACAGGAAGAAGACCCAGGAGTAGGAGGAGAATATGAAAGGTTTGGCTAATTGCCTCTATGAACAAATATCTCCTTTGTCATTAGACCAGAAGAACTGAATGATGCCGAGATACCGTAACTTAACATTTTGATCCAAGGTTCCATACAACCATACTGATAGGGGGAAAAGTAGAAGAGATTTAAAAATTCTTACAGACTCCTCAGCAATGAAAGATGAATGAGCCCCTAGCATTATTTTCCTGAAATAACCTTTCAACCTTAAACCAGAAATCTCCACCCTCCCTCCCCAAAAACCTTCTTAAAATCAAACAATTGTTTTGTTTAACTAGTAAAATCATCTGCTTTGAGCATTGTGTTCTTTTAAGAACTCCATATAGGGAATGAAACTGACAACAGCAACCCAAAAGGTAAGATGAGAACAATAAGTTTACATTAACAGAGGAAGTACAGCTCAGAAAAGTTGGTTGTACAACTACAAAGTCATTAAATTGTACTTGTAGAAACCATTGGACTAAAAAAAGAAGAAGAAGAAAACAAAAACAAACAAACAAAGAAAAAGAAATCATTGATATATATTTTGTTGTATTCTCAAAAATAATGACAAAATGACATTTAAAGTGTCTCGATAATCTAGTGGTAACATAAATAACACAAATGGATGGTTTTAACCAAAACCAATTTATTCTTCCACTGTGAGATTAGAAATCTAAATTCAGAGCACTAGCTCAAGAAGGCTTTCTACAGATTCTGCACAAAGGTCCTCGTTATGTGTCTTCCCCAGGTTTGAAAGGCTCCAAGCACAGAGACCATGGAAACAAAAAATATGTTCTTTCTTGGTAGTAGTAGTTTTCTCTGTCTGTCTGTCTCTCTCTCGCTTTCTCCATTTTATTAATTTTTTTTAAATTTTTTATTTTATATTGATTTGCTTACAAACTTTGTATACATTGTGTTTCATCGTATTCTTCACTCACATTGTTTGAATGCATACAATCATTCCTACTCATTACGTTTTATAAAATTAGTCATCATTTAACTACTTCCATTATTACTCTGTTTTTTCAAGTCCTAGCCAGACCTTTCCCATTTCCTTTACCCCCTTCCCTCCAGCCACCAAATTGTGCAACCCTGTGATTCCATCCCTACCCATCCTTACCCCTCTGCTCCTACTACTTTTCCGCTTGGGTCCTCATACATGTTTTACTAATTATCCTTCTATTTTTACAACTGAGTTAGTTCACTCAGCATAACACTCTCCAGTATCTCCCACGTTATGTAGTATTTTTCAAAATCGTTGCTCCTAAGTGCTACATAGTGTTTCAATGTGTGAATGTACCACAATTTCTCAATCCATCAGTTGTGGTTGAACATTTGGGCTGTTCCCATGTTATTGTGAAGGTGAATAATGCTGTTAAGCTGTACAGGCCACACTCCAGGGAAACTCTCTTACATTTGGGTCAGGGCTATGACCTGTTTAAGGATCCCACACCAATCCCCTTACACTAGATCATGGCTAATACATAAAGATCATGCTGTGGGGGTAATAATATCATCACATAACTATCATAGTACTTCAATACTCAACTGCCAAATCACCGAGAATAATGACACAGTCAAGTTGACACATATTGTTAGAGAAATACAACTCAATCCATAACATAAAGGAGAAAAAAATATTTCTTTCTCTGATTACCATGACCCACTCACAAAATTGCTTTCATAAGTCTCACTGCAATAAAATATGTATAAATGTCTACTTAGTTCTCTTTAATTAGTTGGTTTTTAATCTTCCCCATTAGATTATAAACTATGAACATTCAAAAACTGCCTCACAACTGACTAACCCTCATATTTTGAAATATGTGACATGACTGTATGCCATCAGATTTCTCTTAACTTTGCTTTCTTTCATCCAAACCCACTCAATCATCATTTTCATGGTGGACTAATATAATTAGAACAATTTTCCTGACATTTAGGCCAGAAAAGATTGCATCAGTGAGAAAAAGAAGTATCCTTTAAACATTTTTCTTCTCAATTGTTATGCTATAGTCCCCAAAAGCTGCTTGAAGAAGCCATAGTGCTCCTACTGCTGATGGTGTCTATCAGGAAAATAGTGGTGTTTATGCCAAGAGAATGTGTTAGGGGGAAGAAACACCGGTTTATACTTTGGTTTATCTAAAAAGTTTTTCTCGAAACACTCTTGGGCTCTTATTTGAATCCTTAGTCTTTACCATAGAGATAAAGTTACCTGATTTAGTGACTCAGAAAGAATTAGACATGCACAACAGAGCATCTTCTTATCATCCTCCACTTGGATGCCAGCCAAGCACATGGAGACCAGGCTCTAGTCTGCTTCTTCATGCTCTAAGTTTTATAGGGCACTCACACAAGGTCCAGCCTACAGAGATTCAGCACTGTCTCAGGCTGGATGGGTCAGTCTAATTTCAAAATATAATGTTACCATGTCCATCTTTACTGTACATCTAATCCTCCAAACACTGTCCTCTTGGTTTCTAGCTTACTTACTTCTAATCCTTAGGTCAACCTAAGTAACTAGTTAGCACTGAAAAGTTAGTAGGCTACTAGGATTTAGACAGAGGCCTAAAATAAGTAATCAATTTACCAGCCCAATTCATTGAGGGATGGTGGGTAATGACCATTAATAAAATAGTGTCTTATATTTTTTATTTGTTATTATTATTTGGTTTTACAGATCATGCAGAAGGCTGGGCTCTATGAGGAGGAATGTGGCATCAGGGTTGGAGGAAAACTCATCACAACCTGTGTTATGCAGATGACACAACCTTGCTTGCTGGAACTGAGGAGAATCTGAAGTGCTTTCTGCAAAATGTCAAGGATTGCAGACTTCAATATGGACTGAAGCTCAACATCAAGAAAACAAATATCCTCACCATTGAGCTGATTGTCAGCACCATGATAGACAGTGAAGAGATTGAGAATGCTAACAGCTTCAGGATTGCAGCACAGCTTCTTACCACAAGGCCACTAGAGATCAATATTGCCTTTGATAAGGGTGGAACAGTGAATTTAGATACTTAGTCTCTGCTGTCACTAATGAAGTGAGCTAATTTCCCCTTCCTTAGAAATTCAGAAATTAGACCAAAAAGCAATTCAATTATTCTCTCCATATAGATTGTCTGGTGTCCAAAAAATCTGGCCATTACAGAAGTTATGTTATCAGGAGTCCACTTTTGGAGAAAAACCATCATGCTTAATAAAGGGAGGGTCAGTCAATGAAAAGTAGGAAGATTTTCAACAAGAAGGGGTGGCACAGTGGCCACTAACACACAGAAGACACTGTGCATATAGTATAAGACAGGGTTTATTTTGTTCTGTTGTTCATAGGATCGCTATGTTGTTGCTATGTGCTATGGAGTCATAACCGACTCATAGCTGACCTCATCTTTCTCTAGCAGAGCAGTTGGTGGGTTTGAACTTTTTGCCTTCACATCAGCAGCTCAGTTCTTCGCCACTAGGCCACCGGAGCTCCCTGGAATCTCTATGAGCCTTGAGCCAACTGGACACCACCTCCCAGCAATATGCGTTCTATCAAGGGGTTCAAAGGCAGTCAGCCAGTCTTTTGACCAAAATGGGAGAGAAATGTCAGTAGATGAGTACAGAAAAGAAGTCAAGACTGAGAGAACCCTGAGAACTCTCCTGGTTTCAAGTTCACTCCCTCTTGAGGCCAATGTTCTGCTTTTGAGATTTGCATGACATCACCCCTTGTCGTAAATCTTATCCCATAAGCTACAGTCAGTTCATTATTTGTCACAACAACAAAGCCTAATACGCTTTTCTCTTTCTTCTCCTGACTTTGTCCCTTTCTTCTAAGAAAATATTTGGAACTTAAAAAAAAATATTAGCACTCTGCTAACAACTGAGCGCTCAGGTGGCCTAGTGGTAAGAAGTTGCACTGCAATTCCTAAGGCAGTGGTTCGAATCCACCAGGTGCTCCATGGGAGAAAAATAGGCAATCTCCTCCCATGTAATTAACTGCCTCCGAAAACCCACCTGAGGGTCCGCTCTGGGTTGGTCCAACCCTACAGTAAACAACAAGAACAGCTGAGAAGCACTGCCCTGGAAAATAGTGAATTCATTAGTTCACTACATCTGTGAGCCCAAAGATTAAGTTTCTAAATTCACTGTCCCACTGTTATCACAGCAATATTGATTCTGTAAATATGTTGGTTTTGATAGGTGCCATTGAGTCAAACACGACCCATACTGACTCTATGAACAAAAGATCTGAACCCTGTCCTGCCCTGTGCATCTTCACAATCTCTGACATACATTAACTCTCTACTTCAGTCACTGTGTCCATTCATCTCATTAAAAGTCTTCCTCTCCTTTGCTAACCTTTCCAAGCATGATGTCCCTGTCCAAGGAATAGGCTCTCCTAGCCACATGACCAAAGTATGAAAGACGAAGCTTTATCATATATCTGTAAACATGTTGTTGTTGTTGTGAACCATCAAGTCGGAAGCAACCAGCTGAATCTCCAGCAGGTTTTCAGAGGCAGTTAATATCACAGAAGGAGATTGCCCATGCTTCTCCTACAGAGAGGCTTATGTCCTCGAACAGCGTGCTTCAAGATCGCAGTGCAGTTTCTTGCCACTAGGCCACCAGAGCTCCCTATTTGTAAACATGTTGTTGTTGTTGTTGTTGTTATGTGCCGTCGAGTCGTCTGCGACTCATAGCGACCCTATGTACAACAGCCCTAAACTCCGCTCTGTCCTGTGCCAATCGCACTGTCTCTGACACTCCCATCCCAAT
>NW_006400057.1:2341656-2359589 GCF_000299155.1 Elephantulus edwardii
TGAATCTTCCTCTTTGTTCCCGACTTTTGCATTCCAGTCACCCATTATTATCAATGCATCTTGGTTGCATGTTCGATCAATCTCCGATTGTAAAAAAAAATTTTGTAAACATAGTCAAAGTAAAAATCATGACTGTGAAGTTGGAACTGACTCGTAGCTGACCCTCTAGTAGGTTTTCAGAGGCCGTAAATTGGGAGGAGATTGCCCATCTTTCTTCCATGGAGTGATTGGTGGATTTGAACTAAATGCCTTTGGGCTGGCAGAACATCTCCTTATCCACTAGGTCACCAGAGTTCTCTGTTGTAAATATAAGCCGAGTGGATATTCTTTCCTTCTAAAAAGCCCTGCATCATGTTGGCTCTATGCTTCTCTGCACTTCTGTCTATTATATACTAAGACCCCAAATCTCTCCTCAAAGAACATACTGCATCCCACAATCAACCAGTGCCCCGTTCATCAAGCAAGCCATTCTCAAGCCACATGCTATCCGTTTTAGCTGCCACAGAGTCTTCTCTAACTCGTGGTGGCCCATGCATAGTGGAAATAATTTAATCCTGGCTGTTGCTGCTCACACTGCTATAATCCATAAGGTTTTTGTTAGCTGATTTTCAGAAGAAGAAGTAAAATGCTGACATTGTACCATAGAGTTGGAACTGACACGTAGCTGACCCTCCAGTGGATTTTCAAAGGCCGTTAATTGCACAGGAGGAAATTAGCCATCCTTCTCCCAAGAAACAGCTGGTGGATTCAAACCACGTGACTTCAGGATTGCAGCACAGCTTCTTACCAGCAGGCCACGAAAGCTCCCTAGAAGTAGACTAGTAGGACTTTTTTCCTAGTTCGTCTTAGTTTAGTAGGTCTGCTGAACCCCGACAAATAGGTGGTAAACATGGCTGGGATGCACTGGCTGGAATCAAACTCAGCTCTCCTAAATGGAACAGAAGAATTATCCCAATAATGTCTCATCTGCTTCTATAAGCCTTCTTTTTTTTCTAGGTAAAAATTTTTTTTAGGATTTTCTGTTTGTTTGTTTTTGGTTTTTTAAATGAACTGTATCAATAGAAATACCAGGTTTGTCTTGCACAATGCCAAGAAAACCACTGATGCCAGATACTGAATTTCTCTTGCACTGTCCTTTGAACATCTCAACAGGAATAAACTGCTGAATGCTCTAGGTAGAATTTTTAAAGTCTCTTTCAATGTAAGGGAAAGTCAAATATGCCTTTCTTCTTTCTTAGGAGTCTTGGTGGTTGTTATGTGCTGTTGAGTTGACTATGACTCATAGTGACCCCAAGAACAATGGCTCTAAATCCTGTGCTATCCTAAGCCAACTTTATCATCTTCAACACATCTGACCCTACTGCCATGGCCTTCTTTGAATGACAGCTCTATACTTAATATAACCTTATGTACTGAGAAAAGTCTCCTTATATTCTTTAAATCACGGTGTGGTTTTTTTTTTTTTTTTTTGTAACATCTTTCCTCCATGTAGTTCAGAGGAAATGGGACTATCATGGTGCAGTACTTTTTATGTCTTAGAAGATAAGAGTCTTCTATTCTTTTAAACAGGGAGTCCTGGTGGTCTAGTACTGCCAATTTAAAAGTAAAAAGCTCAAGGCCACCAGGTGCTCTGTGGGAGAAAGATGAGCAATCTCATGGGATTTCCAGCCTCGAAAACCTGTTGGAGGGTTAGCTGCATTATTTCTAACTATATGAAAATGAGTTGAGTTATTCGATAAATATACACTTTGGGGATATTAAGGTTGTCATTACTAGTCAAAGGAGCCCTGGTGGCAAAACTTATAATATAACAACATAACATCATAACATCATAACATCATAACATCATAACATCATAACATAACATAACATAACATAACATAACATAACATAACAACATAACATAACAATATAACATAACATGGCATAACAAGCCTCCAATTAAAAAGTTGGCATTTCTAATTCACCAGTGGCTTCATGGTAGAAATATGGGTAGTTTCTTCCTTTTAAGATTTACAGCCTTGGTTAAGTGAAATATCTCAGTCACAAAAGGATAAATACTGCATAACACCGCTTTTATAAAATATGACTGACATGAGGAGTTGGGGAAAGAATAGGAAAAGACTAGATAAATATGAACACTGCATTGGAACAGATGAGTGGAAGGACTGTCTGAAAGGAATATATGATGAGACATGATATGTATGACAACAACCTGGAACAAGAAGTGCATTGCAAAGTGGACTGTGGGAGAATGAAGGGAGGGGGAAAGAGGAAAATATTCAGCAATGAATTAATGAAAACCTAAACTTTCTGTAAACTTCCATTAAAATCACAATTTAAAAAATATTTACAACCTCAGAAACCCAATGAAGTTGGAATTAACTTGACAACAGTGATCTTTGGATATTTCCTATCTAGAGTCCAAGATTTAATGCTCCCTTTTAAACTAAAATGCCAAGTTTTCATCAGCCAAGTGTGGTCAAGGTCAATCTCAACATAGAACATTGTAGCCATCATGTTTTACTTTCAAATGATTTAAATAAGTGGAGAAATACAATGACAAAGAGAGAGGTGAGGTAGACCTGAGGACACCTCCTATCATTAATTTTCTCCTTCTCCTCTCATCTACATCGACTTAGTTTCCAGGTCTTTCTTTCTTCTTCCATACCCAGACTGACTGATATATATGGAACCAGCATCTCTTAGCTTTCTTTTCCTGAGACCAACTGAGCTTATTATATAATCTCAGCTCTTGTTCCAAGAAAACCAAGATCAATCTCAAAAAGCAGTCGTCTGAACTTGGCAGACGCTTGTGTGGGAAAGTCTTTAAACAAAAACAAATTTGTTGATGTACTGAGACAAGAAACTCAGAGAACAGATAAAATGTTCCATGAGCCAACTCTGCCCTCAGCTTCAGCATTCACACTTTTCCAGGCCAACAAACCCTCTTCTGCTCAGCTCTGCTCTGCTCTGCCCTGCTCTGCTCCATAGAGGAAGCCAACTCATCAGCTTGCCACAAGTCCAAATGCTCCTCTTGTTGTGCTGTCGAGTCATGCTGGAGAGAGTATTGAGAATACTTACTATGGACCACCAAGAGAACAAATAGGTGAAACCAGTTTGCTCCTTGGAGGCAAGGATTTTGAAGCTCCACCTCACACACATTGGGCATGTCACCAGGAAGGCCCAGGACTTGGAGAAGGACAGCATACTTGGAAGTGTAGAGGGTCAGCACAGAAGAGGAAGACCTTGGATGAGAAGAATTAACACAGTGGCTGTGGCCATGGGGTCAGGTGTGGCAAATGCTCTTACCGTGAACCAAAGAACATCAAGAAACTCAAAGAAAGGATCCCTGTTTGTAAACCTCAAGAGTAGGGTGCATGAAGAAAACACCTGATCTAAAAGAGGAATGAAGAAAGGTACAAATGAGAAATTATTACACTGAGATGGCTTTTGTGTTTTCAGTATCAATGAGTTCATTTTTTTCCTGGCCAACCACCTCACTTCACCAAGGCTACTTAGACAGGGCTTGCTCTGTCTCTGTTACAAGTGAGTGACAACAGAACTTGCTGAGTTCAGCTTCAAAATAGAAATAGAAGTAAAGATTAGGATTCCCCAAGGAAGTCACTTTCCTTCCCAAGCAACAGAAAGGAGATGGAGTAAGAAGGTTCTGAACACTAAAACAGTTGCAGATACTTAGGGAAGAGAAAGGCTATTTTTTTTTTAGAAATAGTTTCAGATCAGGAAAACTGATTGTTAAGAAAACTAGTCATTGTACAATGAAATCAATGAGAAAAGAGAGTGAATTCCTTTATATCCATTAGAAAGCATTTGAGGTTCATAAAGATCCAGACAGGTGGATTTATTATTCAAAAGGTGATCTAGCCTTCTGGAATTTGTGTCTGTACCTATATCTTCTTCCTCTGTGGTTTCTCAGAGGAGAAGACCTTAAAAATAGAATGGAGATTGAGATGGGAAGTGGGACATGAGAACAAGTAAGAGAATAAAAGAAGATGTCAGAATGTCAAAGTACTTCCAGTACAGAACTATATTTTAAACATTCATAAATAAGTTGTTGTGAGGATATATGTTTTTACTTATTTGTGTATATGCATAAAAGCTGAATTTGTGGGTCACATGGTAACTGTGTTTTGAGGAACCATCAAACTGTTTAACATAGCAACTGTGGCATTTTATATTCCTGTAAACAACATTTGAGGGTTTCAACATCTTCATATTCTCTCTGGTACTCATTTTGTTGATATTTCTGAGTACAGCTATCCTCCTAGATATGAAGTGATATCTCATGAGTTCTTTTTACAACTGAAATACTTTTTTCCTGAAATGCTTACTGCAGAAGATCAAGAACTGCTGCCTTCAATATGAATTACATCTCAATATCAAGAAAACAAAGTTCTCAAAACAGGACCAACAGTCAACATCATGTTAGATGGAGAAAGGATGGAAGCTGTGAAGGTTTTCCATCTTGCTTGGATCAACAATCAACACCCTTAGTACCAATGGTAAGAAAAAGTGCTGCAATCCCAAAGGCACACGTTCAAATACACCAGCTCCTCTGTAGGAGAAGGATGGACAATCTCTTCCTGTGTGACTTACTGTCTCTGAAAACCCATTGGAAGGTCAGCTATAAGTCAGTTCCAACTCAATTGTACACAGCAACAACAATTGCATTGGGCAAGTCAGCTGTTAGGGACCTCTCCAGAATGCTAAAGATCACCGATATCAGTTTGAAGACTAAGGTGCCCCTGATTCAGATGATGGTCTTCTCAGTCACATTCTATGCATCAGAGAGCTGGACTTTAGAATGGGCCAATAAAGATGATACTTGATACTTTTGAGTTGTGGTGCTGGAGAAGAATTCTGAATATTCCATGGATTCCCTAAAGAACAAACAGGTATGTTCCGGAAAGGGTGCGACCAGAGTGCTCTTTGGAGGCAAGGATAATGAAGCTTCATCATTCATACTTTGACATGTAGATAAGCAGGGCTATTCCTTGGAAAGAGGTGTCATATTTAGAAGAATGGGGAGTCAATAAAATAGAGAAAGACCCCCAATGACATGATGACTTCACAATATGACTTCAGAAATAGGCTCTAGTGCTTTAGAGATGGAGAGGATGGCGCAGAATAGGGCAAGGTTGGCTGATTGTGGGGTTGCTATGAGTTGTACTCATTTTGACAGCACCTAACAACAACAGCAATGTTCATCATCTTTTAATGTGCTTATTGATCATTTGTATACATTCTCTTTAGAAATAGCCCTTGAAGCTCTTTGTCCAATTTTTTCATTAGGTTAGTTGTCTTTTCTTAATGATTAGTAGAAAATCTTTATATATTCTAGACATAAGTTTCTTAGTATCTTTATTTGCCTGTATTTTCTTCCATACTGTGATTTTTGTTTTCACTCTCTTGCTGGTGTCTTTTGCAGCACAAGTGATTTTAACATTTATTATGTTAATTTGTCTTTATATTATTTAATTTATGTTGTTGTGTTATTTGTGCTTTTGATGTGATAGCTAAGAAAGAATTATTAATCCAGTCATGAAGATTTACAACTATGCTTTCAGTGTTTTACCTTTTCAGTTTAAGTCTTGAGTCCAATTTTAGTTAATTGTTATATATGGTGTAACATCAGTGTACAACTGCATTCTTGTATATGTGGATATCTAGTTATTTCTAGAAATAGTTGTTGAAAAGCTTATTCCTTTCCTCTGTGTGGTAGCAAAGATTTAGCATTCAAAATGTCTTTCCTCGTCAATAATTAAGGGAGCTCTGGTGGCCTAGTGACAAGATGTTGTTGTTATGTGCCATCAGGTTGCCTGCAACTCATAGAGACCTTATACACAATATTTCTTAACCCTACCCTATCCCGATGTCCCTCTCATCATGCTTGGACAGGTGGAGGGACAGGGCAGGAGGGGAAGACCCTCTATGAGGTGGGTTGGTTCAGTGACTGGGGTAACCGGGATGGGTGTGTTGGAGGCAGTGCGATTGGCACAGGATAGAGCAGGGGTTAGGTCTGTTGTACATAGGGTTGCTATAGTCACAAACGACTAGACTGCAACAACAACAACAACAACCCTATCCTGAGACGGTCTCACTGTATGACACACCTATTCTCATTACCCTAGTTATTGTGTTAGTTCATCCCATCCAGGATCTTCCTGTGCTGTCCCTTCACCCTTCCAAGCATGATATCCTTCTCCAAGGACTAGTCCCTCCTGGCAACATGCCAAAAACATGTGAACAAGAGCTTCAAAATTCTTGCCTCCAAGGAGCTCTCTGGTTTCACCCTCTCTGGGACAGACCTGTTTGTTCTCTTGGTTTTCCATGGTATGTCCAATACTCTTCTATAGCACCAGTGGCAAGCTACAATCTGTGCTGCACTCTTAAAGATACACAGTTCAAATTCTCTAGCTACTTCTGAAAAGAAGGATGAACAATCTCCATTCATGTGATTTACTGCCTCTAAAAACCCACCGGAGGGTCAGCTATGAGATGGTTTAGCACACAGCAACAATAAGCAAATATTTACTTATTGTATTAAGGAGAGTGGGGTGGGGCTCCCCGATTAAAACTTGCTTGGAAGGAGGAGTGGCATCCACTTCCATAATAGCCTGCCTCTGGGAAACCCTATGAACCTGGAGAGAGGATGAAAGGCACCCAAGCGTCGAGGACTCTCCTTCATAGGGTCGCTATGAGTCGCCTGTGACTCGATGGCCCTTAACAACAACAACAACAAGTAAGGGGAGGATTAGGGTGGGATACAAACCTCATCCTAATAGTGGTTTATATAAACCGATGGGACCTCAGTGCTATATCTCTTTTTGGGATGCCTGCTCTCCAGCTACACTGAAACTTACAGTCTACAATGTTCACCCATCTCTGCAAAGCTGGCCTGTGTGAGTCATTCCCCTGATGGGTATGAGCCTTTGGGAGACCTTCCACTGAACCGCCAGGCCCACGGGACATAGAGGAGTGAGGGAACAACAAAGGAGGAACTGTTGATGTCAGGAACCATGGAGTTATACAGGAAGTCAAACATTTGGAATGATGTTGACTAAGTACTTCTTAATTGGTGACTAATCTTGGTGTTATGTGTCACTGAATAGCTTGGAACTCATAGCTACCCTAGTATGTACAATAGCTCTGAACACTGCTCTATCTAGCAGAACAAATTATGAATATATCGGAGGGTGTATTCATAATTGAATGACATTGGTACTTGTCAACATCAGTTATTCACAAATGTAAAGGATTATTTATAGATTCTAATTTGTGTTTTATTATTTATTCCATACTTACTGTTGTGTGCCATCAAGTTGGAACTTACTATTTTGTAGTCTCAGAGCATAACTTAATACTTTGTAGTTAAACTTATCCTTAAACATTTCCTTATTTGGGGTACTATGCTAAATGGAATTTTTCATCATTTTATTCCTGTTTTCCCCTTACTATTGTATAAAAAGAAAAATTATGTTATATGTATATATCATGGACCCTATAAATTTTCTGAACACACATCTCAGTAGAGTTGGAGAATTTAAGTATTTTTTAGATGCTATAATTGGCTGTATATGTAGTTTAAGCTCTTCTTTTCCAAACCCGTGCTTTATGTATATTTACATGCAGCCTTCAGTGTGAATTGCATCTCAATGTCAGGAAAATAAGGATTCTTACCATTGGACTGACATCATGATGGATTAAGAGGAGATTGAAACTGCCAATAATTTCATCTTACTTGGATCCACAATTTACACTCTTAGTAACAGCAGTCAGGAAATAAGGAGATGCATTGCACTGGGAAAATCTGAAGTTAGAAACTTCTCCAAATTATTGAGGAGCAATGATGTCAGTTTGAAGAGTACGGTGCATCTGATTCAGGACATAGTCTTTTTGATCTGAGACCTATCACTTTTTGATCACTATCTGAGACCTGGATAATGAATAAAGATTACAGAAAAAAATAATGCTTTTGAGCTCTGGTGTTGAATAAGAGAACTGAATATCCCATAAACAGCCAAAAGAACAAACAAGTAAGGTTTAGAGAGGGTGCAGCCGGCATGCTCTTTGGAGGCAAGAATGATGAGCCTTCACCTCACATACCTTGGGCATGTTGCTAGGAGAGGTTATTCCTTTGAGAGGAACATGATTCTGGGAAGGGTGGAAGGTTGTTGAAGAAGAGGCAGATCCTCAGCGAGGTAAATTGACGGGTGACTGCTGCAATGTGTCAGGAATTGGGAGGATGGTGCAAGATAGAACAGGGTTCAGATCTTTTGATCGTAGGGTCACTATGAGTTGTACTTAACTAGACAGCACCTAACAACAACAACAACTACACACACACACAGACACACACATGTTGTTGTTGTTTTATACCAGCAAGGAGGAACAGACCCATAGCTGACCCTTCAGGAGGTTTTCAGAGTCAGTTAATTGCAAGGTAAGAGACTGTCCATCTTTCTTCCACAGAGCAACAGGTGGATTCAAACAGCATACCTTTGGGATTGCAGCACAGCTTCTTGCCATTAGGCCACCAGAGCGCCTTATATATCTATGTAAATATATATTTCTTGTGAAAGTTCATAAAGAGATTTGTTTTCATTCATTCATACGTGCATGTTTCCCCACCTCTCCCTCCTCCTATTTTCGTCCTGTTCCAGGCTATTAACTGTCATCCTTTCCTTTCAGATTGTCCTTCCTGTCACCCACTCCAGTGCACTGTTCATTATCTTTCCAGTCTCCCCCTACTCCTCCCCTCCATCTGGATCCTATTATTACAATAGCTGATTTATGTGGTATTTGTCCCTTTGTGAATGAGATATTTCCCTCGGCATGATATCTTCCAGACTCATCCATATTATAAAGTGTTTTGCAAGTTCATTGTTTTCATTGCTTTTTAGTCTCATTTGTCTTGGTGCCCTGACCATTACCTTCACTACACTGCTGAATAGAATTAGTAAAGTAGAGGCCCTTGTCATCTTCCTAATAATAGGTGTCTTCACTTTTACCCAGTAAAATAGTATCTGTCTTCTAATGTTTATAGATTTTACATTTTAAAATTATTTTTTGAAATGTGGTTGTGTTTTAATTATTCTGCTTGCTCTCTATTTTCTATATATCCCATCAAGATGTTCGCTTTTCCCTGTTTTTAATGACTTTTTAAAGTGCTGCTTTTATAAAAAAAAAAATTTTAACAGCACATCAACAGAGAACTGCCTGAAGTGCAGGCTGGATTTAGAAGAGGCTGTGGCAACTAGGGATGTTATAGTTAATGTCAGATAGATCTCGGCTGAAAGCAGAAAATACCAGAGGAATGCCTGTGTTCTTTGACTATGCAAAGCCATTTGACTGTGTGGATCACAACAAACTGTGGATGACTCTGAGAGGAATGGAAATCCCAGAACACTTGATTGTGTTTATGCAAAACCTGTGCTTGGACAATGAGGCAGTCATCAGAACAGAGCAAGGAAACACTGAATGGTTGAAAATTGGGAAGAATGTATGTCAAGGATGTGTCCTATCTCCGTATCTTTTCAATCTATATGCAGAACAGATAATCTGGGAAACTGGGCTCTATGAGGAGAAGTGTGGCATCAGGATTGGAGGAAGATTCATCAACAATTTGCATTATACAGATGACACAACCCTGATTGCTGAAAATGAGGGGGACCTGAAGCACTTGCTGCAGAAGGTCAAGGACTGTAGTCTTCAATACAGATTGAAGCTCAAGATGAAGAATGCAAAGATTCTCACCATTGGGCTGAATGGCAACATCATGATAGATGATGAAGTTGAGATTGACAGCTTCAGTTTGCTTGGTTCTGCAATCAACACTCTTGGTACCAGCAGCCAGAAAATTAAAAGACTATCATGCTTGGGAGGGTAGAGGCGCAGGAGAGGAAGGCCCTCTATGAGGTGGATTGATTCAGTGACTGGGATAATTGGGATGGGAGTATCAGAGACAGTGTGATTGGCACAGGACAGAGCGGAGTTTAGGGCTGTTGTACATAGGGTCGCTATGAGTCGCAGGCGACTCGACGGCACATAACAACAACAACAACATTTGCACTGGGAAACTCTGCTGTCAGAAACCTTGCCAAAGTACTGAAGAGCAACGATATAAGTCTGGAGACTAAGGTGCACCTGATACAGGCCATGGTGTTTACAATTACTTGCTATGCATCAGAGAGCTGGATAATGATTAGGGATGATAGAAGGAGACTTGATGCCTTTGAGCTGTGGTGCTGGAGAAGAGTATTGAAAATACTATAGAATGCTAGGAAAACAGCAAGTTCATTCTGGAGAGGGTGAAGCCAGACTATTCCTTGGAGGCAAGGGTTCTGAAGCTTCGTCTCACCTACTTTGTACATCTTGCAAGGCGGGATCAGTCCTTGGAGAGAGACATCATGCTTGGGAGGGTGGAGGGACAGCTCAGGAGAGGAAGATCCTCGATGAGATTGATTGATTCATCCACTGGGGTAATGGAATAGGAGTGGCAGAGACAGTGAGATTGATAAGGGATAGAACAGGGTTTAGGGCTGTTGTAGGTCGCTATGAGTCACAGGCAACTTGATGGCACATACCACCACAAACAAATAATCTTATATGGTGATTTGAGTGAAAGTTTACAAATAATTGGTTTGTTGTTTCATTTGTTTTTTTAAAAACTATTTTACTAAACTTTAAATACATGTATATTTAATATACAATGGATGTGACATGTAGCTTCTTAGAGTCAACAAGATCTGGATTTTCTATAGTTGACACAGGAGAAGGCAGATAACACCAACTCCATTTATGATCAAACTTAGCTAATAAAAGACAATTTTTCTGTTTGGCTCACAGTACATATGCAACAACAATGATGGTTATCAAATGTTATTTCTTGCATGAAAACCTTTCTTCAGGGTAATACCTGAAGAGTTTTGCTAACACTTTCAATTAAATAATTTTATTTAATGATTTATCCATCAAGTAGATAAATAACCATCAGCAATTTCAAACCAGACAGAACAAAAGGGATGAGTTTTTCTCCTGCTCTTTGAAAATGTATTTTTAAGAGTCCATTTCAAGAACTCTTTACTTGGTATTTCAGAATCACTTTATTAAACCTTGAGAAGGGTGGTTCAAAATAAGAAAAATAATCAACTTAATTCACCATATTAACAAAACAAATAACAAGAACCATATGATCTTAGCAATTGATGCAGAAAAGGCATTTGATAAAATCCAACACCCCTGCTTGATAAAAACAGTGAATTTGGAATAAAAGGGAACTTCCTCAACATAGTGAAAAGTATATATGCAAAACCAAGAGCCAAGATCATTCACAATGGAGAAAGACAAAGAATTTTCCTTGCAACAGCAACCAGACAAGGATGCCCAGCGAATCACTTCTATTCAATATTGCATTGGAAGTGCTTGCTAGGGCAATATGACAAGAGAAGGAAATAAAAGGCATCCAGATTGGCAAGGAGATAGTTAAACTATTGCTATATGTAGATGATATGATAGTGTACACAGAAAACACCAAGAACTCAACAAAAATACTCTTAGAGTTAGTAGGACAATTTGATGGAGTGGTAGGATATAAGATCAATATCCAAAAATCGGTGGGATTCCTCTAACAAAGAGAACTCAGATAAGGTTTTTAATTCAACCATTCACCCATGTTGTTAGAACATCAGTTAGAATAAATATCATTAATTGCAATGTCAGATCATCCTTTCATTGGATATCACCTTTCTCTTCACCCGTTGTAGGAGCACTGGTGGTCTAGTGGGTGAAGAGTTACACTGCTGCCCAAAGACAGGTGGTTTGAATTCCCCAGTGGTTCCTCGGGAGAAAGATGAACAGTCTCTTGCTAAGTGATTTACAGCTTCTGAAAATTCATTGGAGGGTTAGCTCTGAGTCCTTTCCAACTCACTGCCATCAGTTGTTATTATTTTGCTGTATCTTCATAAGTATAGATTGTCTGTTTATTCATTTTATTACCCTCTCCCTCCAGTGCATTCATGGTAACCATTTAAGAATTATTTGTTTCTGTATATAAACTTTTCTTTAGCTTTTTATAACGATATGAAAATATTTTTTATTTTGGGGACTGAATTATTTCATTGAGTCTAATGCCCTCTAGGTTCATCTATGTTAGACAGAATTTCTTGAATTATAGTTTTTTAATGTTGCATATTGCTCTGTGGTGTGTCATAGTTTAACCATTTGTCCTTACTGAACACTTGAGCTATTCCTAGCTCTTTCCTATTGTAAACAATGCAGCAATAAACAGGGATATGCATATATGTTTTTGTGTGACAATGCTTATTCCTTTAGAATACATATCTATTGTTATTATTGTTAGGTGGCATCAACCAACTATGATTCACAGCAAACCTTATGAACAAAAGATCTGAATCTTCCCCTATCCTGCACCATCTTTATCATCTCTGCCCTCCTCAAACTCGTTGTTATAGTGACTGTGTCAGTCGATCTCCTTGAGTCATCTTCCCTTTCAGTGACCATCCACCTTTGCCAGCATAATCTATTTTTAAAAAAACTGGTCCTTTCTGATAACATACCCAAAAAATGTGAAAGGAAACACCATCAGCCTTGCCTCACAGATGTACCCTGGTTGCACTTTCCCCAAGAGACACTTTATTGTTCTTACTCTTCACCAATAACACAATTCAAAAGCAACAGTTTTTCTCCAGTCTCCCATATTCATTCTCCAAAAAGAATTAATCAACAAGAAACCATTTCGGGAAGTCATATGATCAGCCTGTAATGAAGGAAGAAGTTAAGCTTACAAAGCAATTGAAAATGCCATGGCTTAGATCAGACTCCTTAGCCTTTATACTCTTTTGAACTTTGGAGACATCCTTAAGAACAGATTTTCCAGTGCAACTCATCTTTTGATTTCTTGACTGCTGTTACCATGGGTCAATTATGGATCCAAGTAAAATGAAATTAAATAGTTAACAAGGTCAGTCGTTACTTCATCTCTCATGATGTTGCCTATTGGTCCACTGATGAGGATTTTCATTTTATAGATATAATTATATTGTATTATCTTTATCATATTATATTAATTATATTATATTTTGAGCTGTGGTGCTGAAGAAGAGTATTGAGAATACCATGGACTGCTAGGAAAAACAAACAGATTTGTCCTGGAGAGGGTTAAACCGGGTGGCTCCTTGGAGGCAAGGATTCTGAGGCTCCGTCTAACATACTTTGGACATGTTGTGAGGAGAGACCAGTCCTTAGAGAGGGACATCATGCTTGGGAGGGTGGAGGGACAGTGCAGGAGAGGAAGGCCCTCTATGAGGTGGATTGATTCAGTGACTGGGATAATTGGGATGGGAGTGTCAGAGACAGTGCGATTGGCACAGGACAGAGCGGAGTTTAGGGCTGTTGTACATAGGGTCGCTATGAGTCGCAAGCGACTCGACAGCACATAACAACAACAACAACATATATATTATACTATATATATTCTGTTCTATTCTATTCTACTATATTACTATATTGTACTGCATATAATTTGGAAGGAGGAGTAGCATCCGCTTCTGTAATAGCTTGCCTCCGGAAACCCTATGAACCTGAAGAGAGGCTGACAAACACCCAAGCGTTGAGGACTCTGCTATGAGTCGCCTGCGACTCAACGGCACTTAACAACAACAACAACAATTATATATAATCTCTTTTTTATTTTATACTGATTTATTTACAAAATTCTAATACATTATTTTCGACACAAGATCCTTCCCATTGTCCAGAACAAAGGCTGCATAGTGGAGTGGATCTGCGGGGAGGGATTGTAAAACAATGAAAGAATTTTTCCTTTACTTTTCAAAGAGAAGCATGGGGGGGGGGAGAGGGAGGGGTGGAGAGGGAGAAAGTGCAACAACGAATGAATGGAAATCCAAAGTCTGTAAATTTTCATTAAAATTAATAAAAATTTTTTGAAAAGGGAAACAAAAGATCCTTCCCATTTCTTTCACACACACTCCCTATCGAATTGTGCAGCCCTGTGATTATGATTACCCCTCCCGGCCCATCCTCAGAGGAGTTATTTTCACTTTTTTAATGTTGAAATATAACCCATATTGAAGTCTATAGTCTTTGATTTTCTGCAGCAAGTGCTTCATATCCTTCTATTCACATTTTGCAAGCAAGGTTATGCCACCTGCATAACACAGGTTGTTGACAAATTTTCCTCCAGTCCTGATGCTGCATTCTTCATCATTTAGTCCAGTTTCCCAAATGATTTACTAAGTAAACATACAGATCGGATAGATTTGAAAAAAGAGACACATCTTTCCTGATTTTAAACCATAATCTCTTGTTCTATTTGAACAACTTCTCTTTTGCCTTTGTATATGTTTCAGATGAAAACATTTAAGTGTTCTGAAATTCCCATTCTTCCTAATATTATCCATAATTTGTTATAACCCACACAGTCAAATGTCTTTTGCATAGTCAATAAATCACAAGTACACATCTTTCTAGTATTCTCTGATTTCAGTCAAGATCCACCTGACATCAGCAATGATATCCTCTATTCCACAGATCTTTCTGAATCCAGCTTGAATTTCTTGTGATTCCAGAAGTTTTAAAATAATCTTTGGCAAGATTTTACCTGCATGTGACATTAACAATATTGTTTGATAATTTCCACATTCTTTTGGATCACCTTTTTGTTTAAACAAATATAATTCTCTTCCGATCAGTTGACTATCTTCCAAATTTCCTGGAATAACATTAGTGTGCTTGTCCAGTGCTGCATGCTTTTGATGACACATATTAATTGGTAGTCCATCAATTGCTAAGGCCTTATTTTTTTGTCAATGTCTTCAGTGCCGCTTAAACTTCTTCCATCATTACCATTGGTTCCTGATCATATGTTACTTCCTGAAATGGTTTAGTGTTGACCAATTCTTTTCAGTACAGTGATTAAGGCAAGTGGTTTGAGGCCATCAGCTGCTCCATGAGAGAAGGATGGGCAATCTCTTTTGGTGCAATTAATTGCCTCTGAAAACCCACCGGAGAGTGAGCTATGGCTTGGTTCCAACCCTACAGTACACAAAAACATTCTTATTCCTTGCCCTATCCTTGTTTGAATAACATAAATGTTTATCATATTTCCAACTTCATTATTTGCTAAAATTAGATAATGATTATCAAGTATAGTGATCACACTTATATGTTGTTGTATTTAGGTGCCCTCGAATCAAGTACAGCTCATAGCAGCCTTATGAACAGTCGATCTGAACACTGCCTTATCTTGTGCCAGCCACATCACCTCTGACACAGTAGACTTCATTGCTGAAGTAACTCTTTCAATTTATCTCATTGGGGATCTTCCTCTTCTTCACTGACCCTTCTTCTTTCCAAGAATGATGTCCCTTTCCAAGGAATAGCCTCAGCCAACTACATGTCTAAAGTATGAAAGACAAAACTTTGTCATCTTTGCCTCCAAGAAGCTCTCTGGCTGCACTTTCTCCAAGACATATCTATTTGTTCTTTTGGTAGTCTATGGGATATTCAGTGCTCTTCTCGAGCACCACAGCTCAAAGACATCAACTCTTCTTCTGTCATCCTTATTCATTGTCCTGCTCTCAGATTCACAACAAGAGACTGACAAGACCATGGCTTGCATCAGGCAGGTCCCAGACAGTGGATTTGCCCAAGGCAATACATCTCCTGATTGCTCATGAGCACAGTTAAAATGCATTCTCTCTATTTCTATCTCTATCTCTATCCCTATCTCTATCTCTGTTATAGAGATATGCATTTTACATATAACACATATATATAAACAAAAGGTCTGAAGCCTTTCTATAACTATAGACAATTATCAAAGTTCATAGAGTTGCTGAAGATATATATAGGAGCCAGGGAACATTGCATGGTTTAAAATTGTGAAGGGTATATGTCAGGGTTGTATCCTTTCTCCATAACTATTCAGTCTGTATCCTGAGCAAACAGTATCTGTGAAGCTGGACCCTATAAAGAGGAATGCGGCATCATGATCAGAGGAAGACTCATTAACTACCTTTTAACACAATTTTGCTTGCTGAAAATGAGGAGCATATAAAATGCTTGTTGTGGAGGATCAAGGACACTCAGGATTTCCTTACAGGACACACACTACTCTAAAAGTGAGGAACAGGGTAGCCAGTGAATGTAAGAGGCTATTTTTACCAGTGCTGTCTTCTCAATGAGAAAAAATCCAGATGCCAGACAGCTTCCTGTCACCAGCAGGCCTGTTTCAGCATCGCTATGCAGTCTGGGGTTGTAAAGCCGAAGAAGATGGTCAGAGCAGTGCCTGGCACAGAGAGCACTCTCAGGGATCAAATATCCAGCTCCTGTGAAAGGCTTGCTTGCGTGACCTCAAGACAAGCCTTCCCCCCAGCCCCCTTGAAGAAAGCAGAGATAAAGTCCACCTGACCACACAGACCATGAGAGTATGACAGCAGCCCCCTGAAAAGGTGCTAAGGGCTGTTGTTACCTTGCCAAACTGGCATTCTGTGCTTATTTCCATGTTGCTGTGATATAGATAGCTGTACCATTGATATTTCAAGTGCCAGCACAATTACCCTTTGTGGATGGGTGTCAGAGCTTCCAGACCAAGACAGACTAGGAAGAAAGGCCTGACAAACTACCTCTAAAAAACAACAAATGAAAACCTTAGAGATAACAATGCTTCATTTTCTTAAGAAGTATTTCCATTGATTGCCAGGCCCCAAACTATGCATCCTTCTGGACCTTGTTTCTTATAAGCAAAGGGGAAAAGGGTTTTGGAGAAGATCTTGGCCCTGAGAATAGTCTCTTCCTCGTGCGGTCAGAGACCGTTTATATTATGGGTCTGGTTAGTGTCTTGGTCAAGGGAGGGAAGGAAGAAAATGCTGATCCAAGAAGCCATCTTGCGTTCAGACGTGATGAAGTACATTTTTTTGTGCTGAGACACTCTTTTGGGCTGGATTTCCTTGCAGAATAAGCAGGAGTCGGCAGGTACAGGAACAGACCGGTTCACGGGGAGATTATTAGTGAAAGCAGAGGCTTATCTGGCCCCACGTCTCTGGGGGAGGGACACAAAGAGGGAGAACTAATTCTCTGCAAGGAGAAGAAAGGAATGGCGCCTTGTCCCTAATGTGATATATCACTCATGCGGTGGGCGGGACAGTTCTTGCAAGCCCCTTTGGCCTGGGCAGTAAGTTATTCCTCATGTTTCTGTTTTGCGGTGGTCAGTGAGCAGTGAGTCATTCGGTGACTCACCACCTCATCATCGATATATATTTGGGGGCGCCCACTGTGTGCTCGGGTTCACGCTGATAAGGAAAGCTGGCCTTTGTTGTGCCTGAGTCTTTTTCCGAGCTACGTGTTTTCTGTGTTTTCTTAGCTGCCACGGTCATCCTGATGGTGTCATACCATTTGGATGACAGGCGTGTTCTAACACCCTTTGAAAGTAGACAGACAGAACATTACACGCTGGGAGAAGTGGTAAATGGACACCCACATGGTGTACCCACGAACTATTTATTTCTGAAATCATTTTCCATTTTATCTCGCTTTCACAGAAGGAAGCACGTGGATGGCCTGCTTCAGGAAAACGCCCTGAGTTCTGCTGCTGAGGACCTGGGCTTGTCACTTAACTTTCCAAGGACTGTATTTCTTCAGTGATTGCCCCTTCTGGTGATTTTATAGCAACACTTCATTAGGAATTAAATAAAATATAGAAAGTGCAAGTGGAAATATCTCTCCTTCAAAAGGTCCTCTAGGCCATACATACCTCCACAGAGACTACACTCTCCACCCAGGCAGCACCTACTGGTGATTTCTTTATATATGGTTGCCTGTTTTAGCTGAGTTTACAATGACTAAAGATGACAAAGAAACTGATGCCTTTG
>NW_006400057.1:2360730-2378874 GCF_000299155.1 Elephantulus edwardii
CCTTGGAGGCAAGGATTCTGGGGCTTCGTCTGACATACTTTGGACATGTTGTAAGGAGAGACAGGTCTTTGGAGAGGGACATCATGCTAAGTAGAGTGGAGGGACGGCACAGGAGGGGAAGACCCTCTATGAGGTGGATTGATTCAGTGACTGGGGTAGTCGGGATGGGTGTGTCGGGGGCAGTGAGATTGGCACCGGATAGAGCAGGTTTAGGGCTGTTGTACATAGGGTCGCTATGAGTCGCAAGCAGCTCGATGGCACATAACAACAACAACAACGACAACATATCTCATCTAGCAAATGACTATATCATAAGTACGAAGTCAGAGAATCATAGGTAGCCAAGTTGACACACAACCTTAATCATAACAAAAGGCAATAAAGTGTTTTTTAAAAATAATATGAAAGAATTTGTTGTAGTAGGCATGGAAATGAATTTACAAAATAATTTGAAAAGACAGGAATTGGGTCCAAATGTACATTCAGATAAACAGAACAGAATGAGTGATGCAAAAATATATCATATTCATGTCATAAATTTATTCTCTAATGACTGTAACTTCATAGTGGAAAAACAAGAATTATATAATATGTAGTAATAGTAATGATTAGTTACTTTTGGGGAAAATTAAATTAGATTGATCCTGAATCTTGAACCATAATTAATTCCAAAGAATTAAAAGTGTTTAATGTTAAAAACTAAGTAAGAAAAGTACTAGCAGCAAGAAAATTGGTGGATTGAGTAAATTCTTGATGCCTTTCCTTATAAAATTCAAACAAATGTCAGCATTTTCTTTCATTTCTAGTCTTATTTTTTTAGTAATTAACATACTTAAGGCTATAACATTTCCTCTGAGTATAATTTCCTAATACCTTAGTTTCTGAACTGTTCTCTTTATATGTTTTATCATGTTTTGTAGCTTATTTTAAATTTGCTTTTATTAATATAAGAGATGGAGTATTGTAAAAATACTCTATTTTCATAATTTGTTAAGGGAATTGGAACTTCCAATCTTATACACAGCCAAACTAATATTAAAGTAAGAATGCAAAATAAAACTTTTATAGGAGTACAGATATTAAAAATCTTACCAAATATATTCTTTAAAAGAATTTATTCTGTAGTCCACAAAAAAAATTTTAAAAGACTATAAAACTTAAGAGTTAAAATATTGTTGTAGTGGTTGTTGTTAGGTGCCATCAGGACAAATACGACTCATAACAACCCTATGAAGAAAAGATCTGAACACAGTTCTATCCTGTACCATCTTCACACTTCCTGACACACAAAAGCCGTTGTGGCAGTCACCATGTCAGTCCACCTGGTCGAGAGTTTTCCTCTCCTTCGCTGACCCTCCACCCTTCCAAGCATAATTTCCCTGTCCAACGAATAGCTCTTCCTAGTAACATGCCCAAAGTATGTGAGGGAAAGCCTCATCATTCATGCCACTAAAGAGCACTCCGGCTGCACTCTCTGAAAGACGTATTTGTTTGTTCGTTTGGCCGTCCATGGAATGTTTAGTGCTCTTCTCCAACCCCACAGTTCAAAGGTGTCAATTCTTCTTCTGTCATCCTTATTCAATGTCCAACTCTCATATGCATAGCTAGTGATCAGAAAGACCATGGTCTGAATCACGCATGTTAGTCCTCAAACTGATTAGATCATGCTTCAATAATTTGGAGAGGTCTCTAACTGCAGATATTCCCAGTGCAATGTGTCTCTTAATTTCCTGACTGCTGGTACCAAGGGTTTTAATTGTGGGTCTAGGTAAGGTGAACTCGTTAACAGTTTCAGTCTCTTCTCCCTCCATCATGATGTTGTCTATCAGTCCAGTGGTAAGAATCTTTGTTTTCTTGACATTGAGATGTAATCCAAAGAGTTAAAATAGTGGTGAGCAAATGAACTGGTAAATTTTGTAATTATCTAAATAACTGTCAGGGAGCTCCAGGGGTTTAGTCTGTAGGGAGTCGCACTATTAACCAAAAGGCCATGTCTATCTGGTAGTTCAAATCCAACAGCTGTTTCAGGGAGAAAGGTGGGCAATCTCCTCCTGGCCAATTTGCAGCCTCTGAAAATCTGCTTGGGGGTCAGCTTGAGGTGGTTCCAAATCGACTTTGATTTTATTTTGACATGCTGTATAACATATAAAAAGAGAATTAGAAAACAAAGATTGCTAATACAGTAAGCTAAAGTTAACAAAGAAAAAATAGGTGTAATATCATTATATGATAGGAATTTAAAGTAAGTAACATGAAATGAGATAAAGGGAGATAATTAGTTCAGAAGAAAGCCTTAGTTTAATGACAAAATACAAAATTCTGACTCTTTTAGTACCTCATAACATAACTATACAAGATAGTATTAAGCTTCAGCAAGCATAAAATTTACCTAGGAAACTTGTTAAGAAGTACCTATTCTCGAGATCTATTCCCTTTTCTCTTCCATCACCCCTGAAAAATAGAAGCATCTCCTCAAGAGGTCAAACTCCCAATACCTGGTAAGATTTTGAACCTGAAGAATTAGTAAGGTTTACAAAGAGAAAAGTGACAGGCTTGAGATAGCTATTGGCAGCTCTGAAACTAAAATTACAGAGCTAAGCGAATGGGAGCACATCAGAGTATTGAGTCTTTTAACATTTTGCTCAAAGTATACAATTGACAAATATCATTTCCTCTATTGGATAAAAGAACTGATTAAAAAACTCTATGATTTTTTGCCATGATTTGTTTTTCCATTTTATTCTTTAAGAATATTTTCTCAGGGAACTCTGGTGGCCTAGTGGCAAGAAACTGCACTACAATCCCAGAGGTGCATGGTTCAAATCTACCAAATGCTCTGCTGGAGGAGAGGCAATCTCCTCCTGTACCAGTCAGATTCGATTTGACAGTACACACATACAAAAATTAAAAAAATTTAAAAAAGAATATTTGCTCAGTGAATCAGCCAGACTACAGTAGGGAGTTGCCTTTTTAAACTAAAGGTCATGTTGCACTGGTGGTTCGAATCCATCAGCCTTTCCACCGGAGAAAGATGTGCAAACTCCTCCTGTGCTATTTATAGATTTGAAAAACTCCCTGGAGGGTAAGCAATGAGCCAGGTCCAACCCGACAGTGATGAGCAAGGGATTGATCAAGGAACTGTCAGCTAGACTCAAGACACAAGTTCAAGGATAAAATTTTAAATTCTTGCTGACATAAAGCTAATGTAAATGTCATGAAATGAATATTTGCTGCACAAATGCACTGCAAATTTCTCTCTGTGATAAACAAGGGCTCACCAAAAGACCAGGCTTTTCTCCGACATGGGTAAAGAAACAGTGACTATCATGGATGAGGAAGACTGTGGTTCACATAAAATTGATGTTGTTGTTGATTGCCTTTGAGTCAAGCACAACTCATAGCAACTCTATAAACAAAAGGCCTGAAGCCCCTCTACAACTATAGACATTTATCAAAATTCATAGAGTTTCCAAAGGCCAGTTTTTTAGGAGGTGGATGCCACTCCTGCTTCCAAACCTGTCATAGGACGCTATTGGTTGAGGTGCCTGTGATGCCTACTGACCCTATGTACAGCAGCTCTGAACCAGTCTCACTAATTCTGACACACCAGCCTCCATCACCCCAGTTACTATATCAATCTATCTCACCCGGGGTCTCCCTCTCCTATATTGATAACAATACGTATTCTTCTAGGGTCTACCATAAACACCTTGGTATGGATAAGGATGAATCTACAAATCATTATGTTTGGAACGGTGGAGCATAGGGCACCCCAGCACACACATCGAAGACCATTCCACATGATTTTTGAAGATCTGTCTATTGAGTCAACAATTCTGATCTTTCAGTGTTGGTTTTTCCCCTGAGAAAAGGTGTACAATTATCAAAGTTGAAGCCTTAGTCTGTCAATATGGGAATAATAGGTACAAAGTAAAATACTATTTCAGTTATGAAATGCAAGAGGTTTTTCATTTATGACTGCCTTCACTACTCCCCTTTACTGGATAAAAAAAAAGAAAAACACTCAGTTTTATCTTACTTGCAAGTTTTCTCAGTGACCTTTATGATCAGCACTATAAGATCTGAACTCGAACAAAACTTAATCCGGACTTCCTCACTACCATGACCCAAGAGCAGACTCTACGCACATTTTCACAAAACACTCTTAAACAGGAAGCTAAAGAAAGACAAGATCAACACTGGAAAATCCAGTGAAGAAGGGACTTGTCAGACCTCATCCTGCTCCTCAGAACATTTCTGTCTTCCCAATCAAAACTGAAATATTATGATCCCCCCCCCCGATAAATAAACAAATCTGCCATGGAAGAAGTGCAGCCAGAATTCATATACACAAGGAGAGTGAGACTTTGTCTCTCATATTTTCAACATGTTATTTAGAGGGGCTGATATCCAGAAAAGGACATTATTCTTGGTAGAAGATCAATGAAAAAGAGGAAAACCATAAAAGAAATTGTTCCATTAAGGGGCTGCAAAAATTGTAAGGTTGATGCAACATTGCATAGTGTTTCATTCTGTGTTTTACAGGAGAACATTCCAGATCATAACTAACTCTGTAGAATGACTAACAGCAAGGAAAAAATGGCCACAGCTCTCCAAAAACACTGGTGAAGAATCTGACTTAAAAATCTGAAGGTGTCTTGAGTGCATCTAGAGGTGTCTGTGTCAATAACATGATCACATAAAACTGCAAATACAAGAATGACATGCACAATCTTCCATGCCTTTTAAAGAATTTTTAATATACCAAAATGCATTCCAAACATCTACCCCTTTTAGTAGCTTTGGAATACGTCCTACATTTTCTTTTCCTATTCATAAGCGTGTGTGTTTATGTGCGTTAACAAGCTCCCCTTGGTTTTTTGGTTTGGGGGGTTGGTTTATGGCTCTTTTAAATTTATTGTATGAAAAAATTACACTAGTCCAAGTTAAAAGTGGACCCCAAACGGTTACATTGTACAAGCTGTGAGATTTTAAACTGTGACAAGAGACAAAGAGAAATTTTCTACTCATTGCAAGGGAATCCTCACTTAGCTTCAATGAGCCCCAAGAACTTAAAATCCTTGAACCTTCAGCTGGTTGTCCCTAGCCAGTTCAGTCTCCACCAGGAATTGGTATATGTTCTTGTGCTGGTCACCTGTAGCTGAATCACTTCTCCATATTTGAATGCTCAGTTACAGTACCATTGCAGGTGAATTTCTTCTTAAGCACCTTTACTAGTTGCTTTTTTATTGCAATTACAGGATCTTCTTGACATTTCTCTGTTGAAGTCTTATATGGATATAATTCTCAGTCCCAAGAGGAAGCAGGTCTTGATCATGCATATTTGCAACAGCATGGGGGGGGCGGTCAAAAGAGTGGAGGTTCTAGATAGTAGACAAATGATAAGACTCCCTTTTCCTTGGGAGAAATGGCTTGTGGAAGGCCACTGGAGAAGGCAGGCAGGGGGACAGAGCTTTCAGGGAGGGAAGGGCTTGAGGAGGACCCAGCTGAGTTCTCAGCGGTGGCTCATTGACCGGGGAACCCCTTGGTTTTCATACAATTCTAATAAATGAAACAAAATTACTTGATGTTGTGTTATCAATCTATGGAATTCAAACTACTTTAATAACAAAGCACCGATTTTACTTGGAATGATCTAATGAACTCTTCTCTTAAACTATAGATCCTGTGGTCAAGGACCTGTGATTTACTTCTAACAGAGTATGACAGAGGTGATGAAATGTCACCGTCATAATCTTATTCTAAAGACACTCCTTGTTGGCTTCATGAAGTAAGCAGTCATAGTTGGGAAGCCCACATGGCAAAGAAATACAGGAAAGCCTTTGAGAGGTAGTCTCCAGAGAACAACTAGCAAAAAGGCAAGGCCTTCAGTCTGATGAATATAAGCAAGTAAATGTGTATCTATGCTTCATTGACTATGCACAGGCTTTTGTCTGTGTGGATCACAACAAGCTATGGCTGACTCTAAGAAGAATGGGAATCCCAGGACATTTGATTGTGCTAATGCGAAACCTATACTTGGATCAAGAGGCAGTCGTCAGAACAGAGCAAGGAGACACTACATGGTTCAAAACTAAGAAGGGGTCCTTCAGGAATGTATTCTGTCTCCATATCTTCAATCTGCATGCAGAACAGATCATCTGAGATGCTGGGCTGTATGAGGAGGAATGTGGCATCAGGACTACTGGGGGAAGAGTCATCAACAACCTTTATTATGCAGATGACACAACCCTGCTTGCTGAAACTGTGAAGGACCTAAAGTGCTTGCTGCAGAAGGTCAAGGACTGCAGCCTTCAATATGGATTGAGGCTCAATGTCAGGAAAACAAAGATTCTCACCACTGGGCCAATTGGCAGCATCAGTATGGATGGTGAAGAGATTGAGACAGTTAACAGTTTTAGTTTACTTGGCTCCACAGTCAACACTCTTGGTAACAGCAGCCAGGAAATCAGGAGATGAATTGCATTGGGAAAGTCAGCTGTGAGGGACGTCTCAAGAGTACTGAAGAGCAATGACATCAGGATGGAGACTAAGGTGCGCCTGATCCAGGCTATAGTTTTCGCAATTATGTGCTATGCATTGGAGAATGGAGTTGATAGGAAGAGAATTGATGCCTTGGAGCTGTGGTGCTGAAGAAGAGTGTCGAATGTACCATGGACTGCTAGGAGAACAAACAGGTTTGTCCTGGAGAGGATGAAGCTGGAGTGCTCCTTGGAGTCAAGGATTCTGAAGTTTCGTCTGACATACTTGGGCATTTTGCAAGGAGGGACTGGTCCTTGGAGAGGGACATCATGTTTGGGAGAGTGAAGGGACAGCACAGGAGAGGAAGACCCTTGATGAGATGGATCAATTCTATGAGTGGATGGTGGGAATGAGTTTGTTTGAAATGGCGAGATTGGCACAGGATAGAACGGCATTTAGGGCTCTTGTGCATAGGGTGGCTATGAGTTGCAAGTGACTCGTTGGTACATAACAACAACAACAAATTCTTCCAACACACTGAGTAAGAATGGTGCAGGTTCTTCCATGATAGAGTGTTCAGATGATAAGCCAGCCTGGCCAGCACCTTGTTTTTAGTCCTATGAGACTCAAAGCAGAAGACTGAAGACTCAATCAACCTATCCCTGGACTCTAGACGCACAGAAACTTCAATGGTTAAGAGTATATAGTCTCAAGACACTAGGTTTTTAGTCATTTCCTGCATAACAGTCAAAGCTAATTCATTGGAAATAGTCTTTAAGAGCTTTGTAAAAGTTCTCCACTTACTCAGAAATTTTACTGCCCATATTTATCAGGAAATGTAGAAAGATTAATGTGCTTATTTGACTTTGTTTTCCTGTTCTTTTTCCCCCCTCATTAATTTTTTGTCTTTTCTATTTGCCATATTTCTTTTAGCCTTTGTTATGGATACATATCTACAAAGGAAACAGTCATTAAATAAATGAGTAAACCAGGAAATAAATGCATTGTCATCAAGTTAAGTTGGTTCTGATTGATGGCTATATCGTGTATTAATGAATAGGTCAGCTAGCTCTGTAGGACTTTCTTTGCCCAAGCCATGGTATCTCCTCATCTACATGTGAAAGGCAAGAAATCAATAAGGAAGACCAAAGAAGAATTGATGTCTTTAAATTATGGTGTTGGTGAAGAATATTGACTAGAATGTCAAAAGATCAAATACATCTGTCTTGGAAAAAGTACATACAGTCAGAATTAGAATTAATTAAGGAATTAGCCAGGTCCTTAGAAGCAAGAAAGTTTCCAACCCATTTACTTTGGACACATTTTTAGGAAGGGCCAGTCTCTGAAAGAGCATATCCTACTTGGTAAAGTAGAGAGTCAGTAAGAAAAAGAGAAAGACCTTCAACAAAATGACTTGACATAGTGACTTCAATATTGGGCTCAATGGCAGCAATCATTGTGAGAAGGAACTGGCAGGGTTTTGTTCTACTGTGCATAGGAACTGACTATAAGATGCCCAACAACAATAACCTTTACAGAAGCAGAGTGCCAGGTCTTTCTTACATATTGCCACTGTTGTTGTTTGATGCCATTGAATCAAATATGACTCATAGTGGCCCTATGAACAACAGATATGAACCTTGTCCTATCCTGTGCCATCCTCACAGTCTCTGACAGACTTGAGCCCATTATTGCAGTCATTGTGTCAGTCTACCTGGTTGCAGGTCTTCCTCTCTTTTGCTGACCTTTCACTTTTCCAAGCATCGTGTCTCTCTCCAAGGAATAGCCTCTCCTAGCATCATGCCCAAAGAATATGAGATGAAGCTTTAACAAAATATTTGCCTCCAAGGAACACTCTGGCTGAGCCTTCTCCAAGATACATATTTGTTCTTTTAGCAGTCCTTGGACAATTCATCACTCTTCTCCAACACCGCAGTACAAAGGAATCAATTCTTCTGTTGTCCTTACTCATTGTCCAGCCCTCAGTAGCATAGCAAGTGATTGAAAAGACCTGAATTGCATGCCTAAATAGACATACCTTAGTTCTGTTCTCTAGATGCATATTTGGAAGCAGGAGTGGCATCCACTTCCTAAACAACATGCTTCTAGAAACTATGAATTTTGATAAATGATGATAGTTAGAGAAAGGCTATAGGCCTTTTTTCATAGAATCTGTATGAGTCGTGCTCAACTGGAAGGCAATCAACAACAACAACAACAACATATTGTCATTAGATATATTCAAATTCATGACTTCTAGGTTAATAGTCAAGTGTCAACCTCTTGTCAATCACCCACAGACCACATGGTATAAAAAAAGAAAGAATTCATTAGAAGAATTGATGCAAATAAGTGTTCTCTGCCTTTGCTCAATAATGTAAAATCATTCAGAGATCAAAATTGACTTTAAGTGCCTCATTCTCTTGCCAACATTCAGTTACTGTGTAATAGAACAAAATGCTGTTCATTCTTGTTGCATACTTTTATAAATGTCCTTATGCTTGAGTTCACTGTTGTGGCCATTATATAGTGACAATGACCTAATTCCAAAATGACAATGTCTTAGTTCTAAAGTAAGAGGCTCATCTTCCTTCACTATCTTGAGTAATTTTCTTTTGTGATTCATTGGCTAATTTTAAGATATAGATTGTTAGACCTTTTTTCCAAGGATGATTTATTCTGGAATAACCAGTGTCAATTATGGGTGACCTTGTTGGTATTTGAAATATTTGTAGCATAGCTTCCAGCATCAAAGCACATCATAGCACAACAAACCAAAATAGGTGTTGACACCAATGCAACTATACTATCACATTTTGTCACCAATGTTTCAAAAATTTAAATTCTAATCAGTTCTAATTAGAACAGAGCAAAGAAACACTGCACGGTTCAAAATCAGGAAAGGAATGTGTCAGGGATTCGTCCTGTCTCCATACCTTTTCAATATATATGCAGAACAGATCATTTGAGAGACTAGACTTTATAAAAAGGAATGTGGCATCAATATTGGTGGAAGACTCATCAACAACCTGCATTATGCAGATGACACAATCTTGCTTGCTAAAACAGAAGTAGACCTGAAGTGCTTGCTGCAGAAGGTCAAGGACTGCAGCCTTCAATATGGATTGAAGCTCAACATCAGGAAGACAAAGATTCTCACCACTGGGCCAATTGGCAGCACCAGGATTGAGAAGATATTGAGGTTGATAACAATTATAGGTTGCTTGGCTACACAATCAACGCTCTTGGAACACGCAGACAGGAAATCAAAAGATCAGGGAACTCTCCAGAGTACTGAGAAGCAGTGATGTCAGTCTAGAGACTAATGTGTGCCTGATCCAGGCCATGGTCTTTGCAATTATTTGCTATGCATCAGAAAGCAGAGCACAAAGACTAAGGCTGAGAGAAGAATTGTTGCCTTAGAGTTGTGGTGCTGGAGAAGAGTCTTAAACATGCCATGGACCGCCAAGAAAACAAGTAATTCCATCTTGGAGAGAGTGAAACCAAGTTTCTCCTAGGAGGCTAGGATTTTGTTGTTGTTGTTAGTTTTGAGGTTTTAATGATAGTATGAACACATTCCCCCCCCTTTTCTAATAAATGTTAATGAACACTTACAGAGAGTTAGGGTTTCCAGTCATTCACTGTTGCACTTTTCTCCCTACCTATGCCCTCCCACCAATTTACTGTTCCCCTTGAAAAGAAAGAAAAACTTTTTCATGTAATGCAATCCTTCTCCACAAGTCCACTCCACTTTGCAGCCTTCACTCTGGACTTCTGTAATGACTAGAATACCCATTCATATGTCCCTTTTAAACAGTTCTTTCCTTCATCTGTTTTAATGCAATATACATTATTCTCTGTTTTAATGCAATATACATTATTCTTCCCCTTCTTTTCTGTCTTCCCTCAACCCTGATGTCAGTCCCATTTTACAACAGTGGCCCTATGTAGTATTTGTCCTTTTGTGCCTCAGATATTTCACTCAGAATAATGTCCTCTAGGGTCATCCATTTTGCATAATATTTCATGAGTTCTTCATTTTTCAATGTTGCACAGTATTCCACTGTGTGGATATACCAGAGCTTCTCTATCCATTCGTTTGTTGGCACTTGGGTTGTTTCCAGCTCTTTGCTATTGTGAACAAAGCCACAAAAACCATGGGTATGCATATATCTGCTTGGGTGGCAGTATAGCTGGCAAAATTGGAAAACTATCTGCAGAAATCTCCAACAAGATCCACACCTCACTCCATATACAAAAACAATTCAAAGTGGATTATGGACCTAGGACTAAAAACCAAGGACTATAAGCTTTATTAAAGAAAAGCTTGGAAGAACTCTGGAAGTTCTAATCCACAACATAAACAGTCTTCCAAGCATCCTGGAAAATCTACAACCAGGAGAGGATAAAATAGATGAATGGGACCTTCTAAGAATCAAATCTCTACGCACTTCCAAAAACTTCTCCAACAGGGTAAAAAGGGAAACTACAGATTGGAAAAAAAATATTTGGCAATGACATATCAGACAAGAGACTTATATTCAGAATTTATAAAATACTTGAACACCACAACAAGATGGAGGCTAGGATTTTAAAACTCCATCTTACATACTTTGGGCATGTGGCCAGGAGGAACCAATCCTTGGAGAAGGACATCATGTTTTGAAGGGTGGAGGAACAGTGCAGGAGAGGAAGATCTCCGATGAGATGGATTGATAAAATTACTGGGATAATAAGGGTAGGTGTGTTGGAGTCAATGAGGTTGGCTCAGAATAGGGCAGACTTCAGAGTTATTGTACATAGGGTCACTATGAGTTACAGGCAACTCGAGGGCACATAACAACAACAACACTCAAATGAGATTTGAACCATTAACAAACTGATTCCTTCATTGTATGTTTGATGCCACTATCTTCACTAAAAAATAGAGATTCCTTTCCATTGTCTTCTTCTCCCCAAAAGGGCAAAGAGGGCAGTGTTGGTTACAAGGTAGATTGCCTGCCTTCCATGAAGGAGACTCATGTCCGCTCCCCAGTCAACGCACCTCCTCCGCAGCGACATCCAGCTGTCAGTGGAGGCTTGCATGGTGCTGTAATGCTGAGCAGGATTCAGCAGACCTTCCAGACCCAGACAGACTAAGAAGATCTAATAATGTATTCTAAAAACCAGTAAATGTAAACCTTATGGGACACAAAAGTCCGATCCATAATCAATCACGGGGTTGGCACAGGACCAAGTAGCATTTTGTTCTGTTCTGAGTGGGGTTGTAATGAGTTAGGGGCAGAATTCATGATAGGATAACAACAACCAGGTGTAATGGAAATGGGGGCTTTGAGGTTAATTCCAAACCCCACCTTAAAATAGGGATATTATCATCTAACTTACAGAAATACTGGCTAATATTTATAAAATTTATGGTATGAATAGCTTGGCTTTCTCTGTTCTGAGGAACTACAACTTGAACCAACTTAGCATGTGCACAATGTTCCAACAAACCTCAAGTACTTATTACATCTAAGCAAACCTCCCTCCAAATTTTGAGTCCTCCACTAAACAAATAATTGCTCCACCTCTATTTCTTTTATAAAATAAGATAAAATAATGGGAAAGAAGACATAATAATGGAAGCTATCCATTGGGAGAGTCTGCTGTCAGAGACCTCTCCATGGTACTGAGGAACAACGATGTCAGTCTGGAGACCAAGGTGCTCCTGATACAGGCCATGGTCTTTGCCATTACTTGTAATGTTTCAGAGAGCTAGACAATGTCTGGGGTTGATAGAATGAGTGTTGAGGCCTTTGAGCTTTGATGCTGGAGAAAAGTATTGAATATACCATGAACTACTAGGAGAACAAACAAGTTTGTCCTGGAGAGGGTGAAGCCAGGCTGCTCCTTGGAGGCAAGGATTCTGAAGCTTCGTCTGACATACTTTGAACATGTTGCAAGGAGGAACCAGTCCTTGCAGCGAGACGTCATGCTTGGGAGGGTGGATGGACAGCACAGGAGAGAAGGACCCTCCATGAGATGGATTGATTCACTGGCTGCAGTAATGGGGATAGGTGTGTTGAAGACAATAAGGTTGGCAAGGGATAGAGCAGGATTAAGGGCTGTTGTATATAAGGTCACTATGAGTTACAAGTGACTCGACAGCACATAACAATAATAATAACAACAACGTCCCATAGAGTTGGAGAAAATACATGAAAAAAGTGAATTTAAATGCTGAACTTAGCATCTGATGTACAACAAACATTACCTAAGAAAATTATTAAAAGTCATAGGGACTTTTTCAATTGATTCTCTCATACATCTGAAAGTTGAACAATGAATAAAGACGTTGTTGTTGTTGTTGTTGTTATGTGCCATCGAGCTGTTTGCGACTCACAGCGACCCTATGTACAAGAGCCCTAAACCCTGCTCTATCCTGTGCCAATCGGATTACCTCTGACACACCCATCCCAATTACCCCAGTCACTGAATCAATCCACCTCATAGAGGGTCTTCCCCTCCTGCCCTGTCCCTCCACTCTACCCAGCATGATGTACCTCTCCAAAGACCTGTCTATCCTTACAACATATCCAAAGTATGTCAGACGAAGCCCCAGAATCCTTGCCTCCAAGGAGTAGCCTGGTTTAACCCTCTCTAGGATGAATCTGTTTGTTTTCTTGGCAATCCATGGTACATTCAATACTCTTCTCCAGCACCACAGCTCAAAGGCATCAATTCTACTTCTATCCTCCCTAGTCATTTTCCAATTCTCTGATGCATAACAAGTGATTGCAAAAACCATGGCCTGTATCAGGCGGACCTTAGTCTGCAGAGAGACACCGTTCCTCTTGAGTAGAGAGGTCCCTAACAGCAGACTTTCCCATCGCAACCTGTATGCAGAGCAGATTATCCAAGACGCTGGGCTCTATGAGGAGAAGCGTGGTGTTAGGATTGGTGGAATAAAGATGACCAAAGAATTAATTATCTGAATTATGGTTGGAGAAGAGTACTGAATATCGTACAAAGAACAAACAAGTCTGTCTTAGAGGAAGTACAACCAGAGTGCTCCTTAGAGGCAAGGATGGTGAAACTTGGTCTCACATTCTTTGGGCATGTTGTCAGGAAGGGCAGCCAATCTTTTGAAAAAGATTTCATGCCAGAAAAGTTGGAGGATCAGCAAAACAGAGGATAATCCTTAACAAGTTGGATTGACACAGTGACTTCAACAATGGGTTCAAGTATATCAGAGATCATGAGAATAAACAGGAGAGGGCAAGGTTCAGATCTGTTGTTCATAGGGTTGAGCTACGAGTGATAACTAACTCAATGGCACCTAACAAAATTATAATAATATCAATAGCACTCAGGTAGGACAGGGTTCATATTGTACTATGAGTCGTAGGTGACTTGATGGCACATAACGACATCAATAACACCAACATTGCACATATATCTTCTTCTTTTAATAAAGTTAGATAGTTCCATGGCAAAGATATCAGTGTAGTTTACCATTTTTTTCCCCCTTCTTAGGTTTCCTTGGCTCTAGTTCTCTCATCCTTCACGGGGCAGATCTGTTTCAGTTCAGTTGCTGGCTGGAACATCTGGCAGGGTGCCTACCTTTGACGTTTTCTGTTTGTGGAGCCAACAGGGTGGGGAAATATGGGGTTTAATCATCTTCATCACTGGGACATCGGAATCTGTTGAGTTAAACATTGCTCTACAATTATCTCCTCTCTCTTTCTCCCTTCCCATGAATGAATCTGAAAAGTACAAACCCGAAGTCTGTCTTGAATAGCTGTAAAACCTTCATGGTACGTGGGCTGCTCCATGAGGAGTGGGGTATTTGGCCTCCCTGTTCATTGCTGGAGTGAACACAGCTCATCAGCATATTCCCTAAACCAGGGTCAACCAGGATCTGAGGGAGAGGCACTCCTTGTGCCTGGCACCTGCTGGTGAGGACAGTTCTGCTGGCAGCAATACACTCCAATCAACTTTGATGACTGCATTAAATACAGATCTCCCTGATTCAAAGCCTTTTAATGCTGCAAGTCTTATTCTATGATAGAAAGAAAATCTCCAAAACACTACATTTTTGCTCAATGCTCCGTACTTTAAAAATGTGTTGTGTGCAGGGGGAGGAGGGAATTAATCATGGGGTTGTACAATTTGATGGGTGGGGTGGTGAGGGAAATTGGAAGAATCTGTTCTAGAAAATAATGTATTTAAACTTTGTAAATAAACTAGTGTAATTAAAAAATGTACTGTGTAAGAATGTATTATATATTTATATCTTTGACAGAATCTGTTATGTAGGATGGAGCTCTTTAGTGGTACAAACAGTTAATGCTGTGTTTAACAGTTGTTAACCTAAAGGTTGGCAGTTCACGTCTACGCAGAACATTTTTAGAGTAAAGGTCTGGCAGTTGCTTCTGTAAAATCAGTTATTAAAAACCCAAAAGAGTTGCGATTTCACAAGACATCTAATTTAATTGGCATAATACCATGTTTAGTGCTTCTGTTCTAACTCCTGTTGTTGTTGTTGTTGTTGTTGTTGTTAGGTGCCATTGAGTTGAGTACGACTCATAGTAACTCTGTTCTATCCTTTGCCATCCTTCACACTTCCTGATACAAAAGAGTCCTTTGCAGCTCTAACTCCTAGTTCATTAAATAATGTCTGAAGTCTTAAAAGCTTGCAAGAGGTTATCAGAGACAAAACAATTGGCCTGTCTTCACTAGGAACTGGAATAACAAAGGTTGAAGAGAGCCAGGAATAGGCAGAGGATGATATGGAATGTGGGGCTAACTGTCAACATGAACAACTATCTCCTTTACTATGAAATGAAGAACTGGGTGCTTATACATCTACCATTACTGAATCTTTTTAGTAGAGAGACTTGACAAATTTTAATTGAAAGAGAAAAAATGCAGAACAGAATTATAAATTCTTATGAACTCTAGACTTTCTGAGGCCATGGAGGATGGATAATTGCCTGGAACTGTTGCCCAGAGGTATTCTTTAAACTAAAAGTATTCTCTGAAATCTTAAAATCAAATAATAGTAGAACTAGTAAAAAAAAATCTGCTTTGAACATCATATTGTTTCAAGAACTATGTGTATGGGGTCAAACTAGCAATAGCAACTCAAAGGTTAGATGGAATCTCAAAGAGGGAGTGATTGTGTTAAGGAAGTAAAAACAACTCAGAAGAGAAAGATCACACACACATCTTACACCATACATAAAAACCAACCCAAGGTGGATCAGAGATCTAGGGGTAAAATCCAAAATCATAAAGATCAAAAGAGACAAAATGGGAACAAACTCAGAAGTCTTTTCCTACAGCATAAAGGTTGTTACTGTTGTTGTTGTTGTTGTTTTGTGCTGTTTAGTCTCCTGCTGTTTAGTCACTGCAACTCATAGTGACCCTATATACAACACCCATGAAGCCTGCCCTGTCCTGAGCTAGTCTCCCTTATCTCCATTTCCTTAGTTACTCTATCAATCCATCTCATCTGAGTTCTCCTCTTCTGTGCTTTCACTCCATCCTTCCGAGCATGATATCCTTCTCCAAGGACCCGTATCCTCCTGGCCACATGCCCAAAGTATGTGGGACAGAGCTTTAGAATCCTAGCCTTCAAGGAGAAACTTGGTCTAACCCTCTCCAAAACAGACATATTTGTTTTCTTGGTGGTCCATGTTCAAGACTCTTCTCCAGCACCACAACTCAAAGGCATCAATTATTCTTTTGTCATCCTTAGTCATTGTCCAGTTCTCTGATGCATAGTAAGTAATTGTGAAGACCATGCCCTGGATCAGGCACACCTTAGTCTGCAGACTGACATCATTGTTTCTCAATACTCTGGAGGGGTCCCTGACAGCAGATTTATGTAATGCAGTTAATCTTTTGATTTCCTGACTGCTAGTGCCAAAAGTGTTAATCATGGAGCTGAGTAAACTGTAATAGTTAACAATCTCAGTATCTTCTCCACCTATCATGGTGCTGCCAACTGGCAAAGTGGTGAGAATCTTTGTCTTCTTGATGTTGTGCTTCAATCCATATTGAAGACTACATTTCTTGACCTTCTGCAGCAAAGACATCAAATTTTTCTCAGCTTCAGCAGGAAAGGTTGTGTCATCTGTATAATATTGGTTATTGATGAGTATTCCTGCAATCCTAATGCCACATTCCTCCTCATAAAGCCCAGCCTCCTGAATGATCTATTCTGCATATAGATGGAAAAGTTATTCCAGGATGCATCCCTGACACACTGCTTTCCTAATTTTGAACCATGCACTGTTTATTTACTTGCTCTGTTCTGAGGGCTGCTTCATGGTCCAACTATAGATTTCATAAAGCATAATCAAGTGTTCTAGAATTTCCATTCTCCTCAAGGTTAACCACAATTTGTTGTGGTCCACACAGTCAAATCTCTTTGCATAGTGAATGAAACATACAGATATCCCTCTGGTACTCTTTGCTTTCTGCCCAGATCCATCTGATAATGGCAATAATGCCTCTAGTGCCACAGTCTCTTCTAAATCCAGCTAGTATTTCTGTTAGTTCTCTGTCGATGTACTATACCAGTCGTTTCTGGATGATCTTCAGCAGGATTTTGCTTGCGGGTGATATGAGTGTACGGTAATGTCCACACTGTCTGGTCACCTTTTTTTGAAAGGGATAAATATGGATCTCTTCCAGTCAGTTGGTCTGGTAGCTGTTTTCCAGATTTCTTGACACAATCTGGTGAGTATGTCCAGGGCAGCACCTATTTGTTGAAATATGCCTATTAGTATTCCATCAGTTCCTGGGGCTTTATTTTTTGCCAAGTCCTTCAGAGCAACCTGAACTTCCTCCTTCATCACCATTCCCTCTTGATCATACATTGTTTCTTTAAATTCTTCTGTGTCAGCCAGTTCTTTTTGGTACAGTGACTCTGTATACGCCTTTCATCTTCTTTTATACTTCCTGGATTGTTCAATATACTGTCCATAGCATCTTAAAGTGCAATTTGAGGCTTGGATATGTTCTTTAATCCCTTCAGCTGAAAAAATGCTGATAAAGTTCAGCTCTTTGGAGTTTCTTACTCCAGCTCCTTGTACATTTCATTAAAATACTTTGCCTTGTCTTCCTGAGCTGTCCTTTGAAATCTTCTATTCAGCTCTTTAACTTCTTGATTTTTTCACTTCACTTTGGATATTCGGTGCTCTAGTGCGATATTCAGAGTTTCTTCTGACATCCATTATGGTTTTTTCTTCCTCTTCTGTCTTTGTAATGACCTTTTGTATTCTTCGTGAGTGATATTCTTCATATCTTCTCACAGCTCATCTGGTCTTTGTTTATTAGTGTTCAAGGCCTCAAACCTGTTCTTGAGTTGGTTTTTAAATTTAGTTGGGACAGACTCAAAGTCAAATTTTGATTCCTGTGGATTGAATCTGACCTTCTTTAGCTTTAATTTAAACTTGTATATGAGTAGTTGATGGTCTGTCTCACAATCAGCCCCTGGCCTAGTTTTCACTGCTGAACTTCTCCAACAATTCCTTCTAAAAGATGCAATCAATCTAATTCCTGTACATAAATTCAGGTGAAATCTATGTGTATAGCCTGTGTTTGTTTCTTATAAAGGTATTTCTTATGAATAAATCATTGATTGTTCAGAATTCTATCATTATATCC
>NW_006400057.1:2380165-2396948 GCF_000299155.1 Elephantulus edwardii
TACTGCCTCTTGGTCCAAGTATAGGTTTCGCATTAGCACAATTAAATGTTCTGGGATTCCCATTCTTCTCAGAGTCAGCCACAGTTTGTTATGATCCACAAAGTCAAATGCCTTTGCATAATCAATGAAACACAGATAGACATTCTTCTGGTATTCTCTGCTCCCTCACTTTTTAATCTCCAGCATTTTTGCAAATATAGCCAAAAATACGGAACCAAAAGAAGATAAAATCAGTGGATATTATAGTTATTGTTGGTCTTAAGTGTCACTGAGTTCAATATGACTCATAATTACCCTATTAACAACTAATCAGAACACTATCCTATCCCGCGCCATACTCACAATCTCTAACGTACTCAAATCCATAGTTGCAGTCATCATGTCAACCCACCTGGTCCAGAGTCTTCTTTTCTTTCACCACCCCTCCACCTTCCCAAGCATGATCTCCCTCTCCAAGAAACAACCTCCCCTAGCAACATGCTCAAATTATGCCATCTTTGTTTTCAAGGAGCACTGTAGCTGCATCTCCAAGACATATTTGTTTATTCTTTCGGCAATCCATGGGATCTTTAGCACTCTTCTCTAACTTCACATCCTTAGTCATTGCTCAACTCTCAGATGCATAGCAAGTAACTAAAAAGATCACGGTCTGAAGAGCAGGTACTGGCTGCCTGGCCTCAGAACCATCCCAAACTTGGCTGTGGTGAGCCTCTCTTCACTGATGCTTGATAAGATATGCTCTTGACTCAACCTGTCCTCTGAACCCAGCCAGTACCTGGCTATGGTAAAGCTGCCTTTCTATGTGCCTGTGAAGATTTGTTCTGGGACTTGTTTGGCATCAGAAAACAGCTAGACCTGGTTGGGGGTGCTGCCTTCATAGATACCCATGAAGATCTGCTCCTGGCAAGGGTTGGCCTCAGGATGCAACAGGAACCTGGCTGTGAAAGTGACCCTTTGTAGACCTGTGGTGGGCCCAGCCTTTGTTTAGGACCTAGCTCAGACCTGTCTATGGAGAGGCTGACTTTGTAGGTAAATGCCTGTAACAATCTACAATGGGCTTGCACTGGCTCAGGACGCAACCTCAATTTGGTTGTAGTGAGGCTGCCTTCGCAGATATCTGTGAAGATCCAGTGGGCCAGTTCAGCTTTAATAGTTAACGGAAATTATTCCCTTGTGTTTCTTTCTTTTTGTTATTGTTGTTGTTGTTTTATTATTTTATACTGGCTTATTTACAAAGTTCAAATACATCGTTTTTCACACAGGATCTTTCCCCTTTCCTTCACCACCCCATGCATCAAATGGTGGTGCTTTATGATTAACCCACCCCACTCCTGACCCATCCTCACCCCTCTGCTTCTACCACACCCCCTTGGATTCTCATATTCATTCTACAATAATGGTTTTATACAGTATTTGTCCTTATGGGACTGAATTGGTTCACTCAGCATAATGCTCTCTAGTCCCTCCCAAATTAGGTAGTAATTTACAAAATCATTGCTCCTGCATGCTGTGTAGTATTCCATTGTGTGAATGTACCACAATTTCGCAATCCATTCAATTGTGGTTGGACATTTGGGCTGTTTCCATGTTCTTGTGATGGTGAATAATGCTGTTATGAACGTTGGTGTACAAGTCTCTGTGCCTCAGTTATCATTTTATTGGTATATATTTCAAGTAGTGCAATAGCTGGGTCATATGGAATTTCTATTTTCAGCTTTTTGAGGAAGCACCAAGTTGCCTTCCAGAGTGATTGTACCATTTTGCAATCCCACCAAAAATGTTTAAGTGTTCCTATCTTGTCACATCCTCTCCAACATTTATTACTTGTTGTCCTATTAAACTTTACCACTGCTACTGGAGTGATATGGTATCATTTTGTTTTAATTTCAAAAAGTTTATTGGTTTGCATATAAAATTTGTATACACTGCATTTCACATTTTCCTTCATTCACACTGTGTTTCATAAACATAATCCACATTAAATTATGCCCACTATTACAAAGAAAAATGGCCTGAATCAGATGCACCTTAATCCTCAAATGATGTCATTACTCCTCAATAATTTGGAGAGATCCCTGACTACAGGCTTTCCCAGTGCAATATATCTCTTGATCTTCTGACTGCTGGTACTAAGGTTGTTCATTGTGGATCCAAGTCAGAAGAAGTTGTTGAGAGTCTCAATCTTTTTTCTCATCCATCGTGATGCTGTCTATTGGTCCAATGGTGAGGATTTTTGTTTTATTGACAGTGAGATGCAATCTATATTAAAGACTGCAGTGTTTAACTTTCTGTGGCAAGTACTTATTCAAGTTTTCCTCACTTTCAGCAAGCAAGGTTGTATTGTCTGCATAATGAAGGTGAATCTTCATTATGATGAATCTTCCTCCAATCCTGAATGTGACTTTCTAAAAGTCAAATTGCTGTGTGCATTGAAAACATTTTTCCAATAGGGTAAAAAGAAAGCCCACAGACTGGTAGAAACCTTTTGGCAATGAAAGATATTTCAGACAAGGGTCTCATAACTAAAGTTCACAGAATACTATAGGACTTCCATAAGAAAAATATTGATAATCTAATTACAAATTTGGTGAAAGACTCTTCACAAAGAAGGATATTCAGATGGCCAAGAAGCACAGGAAGAAACAACAGCATAGACAGAGCTCAGTTAGCCTCTTGAACAGAAAGTGACGCTACCAAGCCAAAGGTAGGTGACTTTAATAAGCGGCCCTCAGGCCTGTTTTTAATTGTTTTTTGGTCAAACAATTCTTGTAGGTCATATAGCCCTGATGTGTCTCCTTGCTTTACAGAGGTAACTCGTGGTTGCTATGACACTGAACACTGTGACACTGATGTGTCAAACGCAATAATGTTTACCCATGGTGGACAGTGTTTGGTGGAGCTCTGTGATTAAAACAAGCTTAGAAGCAGGACTGGCATCCACTTCAAAATAGCTTGCCTCTGGAAACCCTATGAACCTGGAGAAAGGATGAGAGTTATACAAGTGTTCAAGTCTTTCGTCCATAGGTTTGCTATGAGTCGCCTATGACTCAACTGTGCTTAACAACAACAACAAGCAGATGCAAATCAAAACAACAATGAGATATCACCTCACCCTAGTAGCAGTAATAAAGCTTAACAGGACAGCAAGGAATAAATGTTAGAGAGGATGAGGAAATATTAGAACTCTCATGTACAGCTGGTGAGACTAAAAACGGTACAACTACTATAGGAGGCAGTTTAGCGTTTCCTCAAAAGGCTCATCATTGTTGTTGCTGATTGTCATTGAGTCAAGCATAACTCATAGAGACCCTATGAACAAAAGGTCAGAAGACTTTCTGTAACTATTATTGTTTACCAAAGTTCATAGAGTTTCTAGATCACAGAGATGTCATACGACCCAGTCATTCTACTGCCAGGAAAATATCCCAAGTTAAACTGAGCTGAGCCATAACCCATGTTCATATATCTGTGGAAAGAATCATCGGAGAAGCTTAATATCAGCTGTAAAAACTAGGACAGGTGCTGACTTTGGAACAGACCATAAGCTACTCATGGGCAATCTCAAATTGAAGCTCAAGAAAATTTTTCTAAATCCACAAGAATAAAAAAATACAACCTTGAGTCTATCCTACCTGCATTTAAAAACCATCTCAAGAACAGATTTGAGGCCCTGAGCACTAACAAACAAAAACCAGATGAGCTGTGAGATGATATCAAGAATATCAGTCAGGAAGAAAGAAAAAGGTAATTGTAGAGACAGAGGAGGAAGAAAAGACAAAGATGGATGTCAGAGAAGACTCTGAATATTGCACTAAAATTTTGAGAAGTCAAAACAAAAGAAAGAAACCAATAAGTTAAAGAGTTGAATAGAAGATTTAAAGGGTAACTTGTGAAGACAAAGCAAAGTGTTACAACAAAATGTATAATGAGCTAGAGTCAGAAAAATCAGAAGAATGCACTCAGCATTTCTCAAGCTGAGGGAGCTGAAGAACAAATTCAAGTGATGAGTTGCAATACTGAGAGATATTATGGGCAAAATATTGAATAATCCAAGAAGCATCAAAAGAAGGAAGGAATACACAGTATCGCTATACCAAAAAAGAACTGAATAAGAACCATTTCAGGAAGTTGCATATGATCAAGAGCCAGTGGTAATAAAGAAAGTTGGAGCTGCTTTGAAAAAAAAAGAAAGAAAAGAAAAATGCCAAGGAATTGATGGAATACCAACTAACATATTTCAACAAATAGCCTCAGATGTGCTCACCAGGTTGTGCCAAGAAATCTGGAAAACAGCTATCTGGCCAACTGACTGGAAAAGATCCATATTTATTTCCATTCCAAAAAAAAAGGTGAGTGGGAATTATCAAATAATATCATTAATATCAACCGCAAGCAAAATCCTGCTGAAGAGATTATCTGAAAATGACTGGGAGAGTACATTAACAAAGAACTACCAGAAATACAAGCTGGATTTAGAAGAGGCCTTGGCACTAGAGACATTATAGATAATGTCAGATGGCTTGGCTGAAAGCAAAGAGTAACAGAGGAATGTCTATATCTGTGTTTCATTGACTATGCAAATGTACTTGACTGTGTAGGTCACAACAAATTATTCAGTGACCATTTCCTCATATCTTACTTTCTGTCCCTACCATGTGGTCTCCACTTCTGGTTCCTTCCATCCTTCTGAACGCAGAACACTGTAGGAAGAAGGAGGCAGAACTCTTCCTCTCTCCAGCTGCACTCACTCTGTAGGTCAGTCATCCTCCACCCTGGTTGTGTTAGAATCACTTGAAGAGCTTTTAAAAGCACCAAGTTTGGGATTTTCTCTGGGTATGATTATGATGTGCATCCAGGGCCTAAGAAGTATTGGTCTAGACCCTGAGTGATCTCATTCAGTCTTATCACTTTGCATATTATCAATGCACTGGCAATTTGCACCTGCATATATGCAGCCTACACTCTCATGAGCTCCTGAATTGAATACATACTTGGCATCACCACTTAATTGTTCATTATACATTTCACCTTCATAGATCTAAAACTAAACTCTTGATTTCCTTCTACAAAAACATACTCCTTCTTCAGTCTTCTGCTCAGTTAGTGGCAAAGCTCAATCTTCCAGCTGCCAGTATGAAAACACTGCAGTCACTTCTTACATTGTTCTTTGGTGCTCTATTTCGATCCATCAACAAATCTTGTTGGCTCTGCTTTCATAAAATTTATATTGAGGATTCAGTCATTCTGCTTCTTCCAATTCATTACCATTTCTGGGCTAAACTATTGTTACTGTTAGGAGGATGATCGGCCTCTACGCTATATATCTAGATTGTCTAAGCAAATGTCTTCAAGTCCAGAGCTGGAAACAGTCTTTCTGTCTCTCTCTCTCTCTCTCTCTTCCCCCCTCCATCCCCCTCCCTCTTTCTCTCCCTCTCCTCTCCTCTCCTCTCCTCTCCTCTCCTCTCCCCTCCCCTCCCCTCTTCTTTCCTCTCCTCCCCTCCCTTCTCCTTCTCTCTCTCTTTCTCTCTCTCCCCCCCACCCCCATGCTATTTGTTTGTTTTTCCAGTTCTGGTCATGCAGCAACTTTCTTTGCCTCTTGCTCATACACATACAACAATTTAGCACCTAGCCACCCGCACTTATCTATCTTTTACAGACAGAGAGAGAGCAAGGTTTCTCAGGTCACAGCAAGGTTGAAGAAGGTTGTGGGTAAAACAGCTTTCCTCCATGGGCCATGAGGAGGGACTCACTGGCCATAGGAGATCAGCGCCTACAATTACTTTGTTCCTGTGTGAGCAGAGAGTTACCTCATGTACTTTAAAGTCTATGAGTTTTAACTATCTTCACTGTTCTTGCTCTTGCTTCTGTGTCGTCTATTCTCAACATTGGTGTACGTTGGTGGGTTTTTTTGTTTTGTTTTGGTTTTTTACTTATTTATTTATTTCACAGAGGTTTTGGATTTCCATTCCTTCATTGCCGCAGTTTTCTCCCTTGCCAGTCTATTTTTCTGCTCAAAAGCTTCCAATGACTTTCTAGCACACTCAGAGAAAAAGCCACAAATTTTTCCATAATCTCTATGAGGTTGATAGTTGTTGTTAGGTGCCATTGAGTCAAGTACGACTCATAGCCATCCTATAAACAACAGATCTGAACCCTGTCCTATCTTGTGCCATCCTCAACTTTCTGACACATTAGAGCCCATTGTGGCAATCAGTGTCAAATTTTCTCTCCTTTGTTGACCCTCAGTACTCTTCTCCAACACCACAGCTCAAAGGTGGCAATTCCTTTTCTGTCATTCTTATTCATTTGTCCAGTTCTCAGATGCATAGCAAGTGGTAGGAAAGACCATGGTCTTGATGAGTTGCAGCTTTGTCCCCAAACTGACATCATTACCCCTCAGTAATTTGGAGAGGTCCTTAACTTCAGACTTTCCAGAGCAATACATCTCCTGATTTCCTGACTGCTGGTATAAAAGGTGATGATTGTGGATCTAAGTAAGAAGTTATTGATGGTTTCAAACTTTTCTCCATCTATCATGATGTTGCCTATTGGTCCAGTGCTAAGAATTTTTGTTTTCTTGACATTGAGATGCAATCCACGTAGAAGACTGTATTCTTTGACCTTCTGCAACAAGTGCTTCAAGTCCTTTTCACTTTCAGTAACAAGGTTGTGTCATCTGCATAACACAAGTTATTGATGGGTCTTCCTCCCATCTTTATGTCACATTCTTCTTATTAGAGTCCAGCTTCTTGAATAATTGCTCAACATACAGACTGAATAGATATGGAGAGAGAATACATCCCTGAGAATACATTCTCTTCTTCATTTTAAACCATGCCATGTTCCTTTGCTCTATTTGCACAACAGACTCTTGGTAAAGGTATGTAGGTTCTGCATGAGCACAATTAAGTGCTCTGGAATGCCCATTTTTCTCAATATTAGCCATAACTTGTTATGATTCATGAAGTAAAATGCGTTTGCATAGTCAATAAAGCATAAATAGATACCTCCCAATATTCTTTCACCCAGGATCCCTCTGACCTCAGCAATGATATCCCTGGTGCCACAGCCTCATCTAAATCCTGCTTCTGGAAGTTCCCTATCTATGTAGAGTTCTAATAATTTTTTAATGATCTACAGCATTATTTTGCTTGTATGTGATATTAATGACAATTTTTAATAGTTTTCACATAGTGTTGGATCACCTTTCTTGGAAATTGGAACAAATATGGACCTCTTCAAATCCGTTGGCTAGACAACCTTCCTCAAATTTCCTGGCATAAACCGGTAAGCACATCGAGGGCTGTATCTGTAAATTGAAATAAGTCAATTATTTTCCCATCAATATCTTGATCCTTATTTTTTGCCAATGCCTTCAATGAAGCTTCCGCTTCCTCCTCCGTTACCATTGTCTCCTGCTTTATATGGCACTTCCTCAAATTTTTCTGCTTCAGTTAGTTATTTTTTGTATTTATTTAGTTATTTTGATTCTTTGTATTCCCTCCATCTTCTTCTGATGCTTTCTGGGTCATTCAACATATTACCTATAGCATCTTTCAATATTGCAACTTGAGCCTTAAATTTGGTTTATTTGTTTGTTTTTCAGTTCTCTCAGCTTGAGAAATGCTCTGTATTTTCCCTTTTTATTCTCCAATCCCAGCTTTCTGCCCATTCCATCATGATACTTTTTTGTCATCCTGAGCTTCTCTTTAAAAAAAAATAATCTCTGTTTAGCTTTTGTACTTCAACATATTTTCCCTCTGTTTTGGCTTCTTGATGTTCTAGTATAATTTTCAGAGTCTCTTCTGACATTCATTTTGGCTTTTTCAACATTCGTTTGTGGCTTTTCCTTTCTCCTCTGTCTTTTGCTCTCTTCATGGATTATATCCTTGATACCATCCCACAACTCATCTGGTCTATAAAATACTATCTGATATCCCCCAATCCACCACATCTCTCCAAATTCATCTTTTGCTATTCTGCTTTTCAACTCTGATCCAACCACTAGCCTCTGGTTAATCCTGGAATGATTATAGCATTTTCCATCTTAGAAATTCTGTGCTTGGTGTTCCCAACATTTAGGTTTTCCTTCGCTCAAAGGCTCTGCTTCTTCACTCTTATTAAGACCTTGTCCAAACGTCACACTATCAAAGGGAATTTACCTGGCCATCTTCTAAAGAGGGTTCTGTAACCCGACCCACTATGAGTATGTGCTGCACTTCCTCAAAGCTCTTGACCTTGACATACATAAGTGTATATTTGCACTTTGCTGTTTATTTAACTAGAATCTTAGCTCATAAGAGAGAGATTTTGTCCGTTTTTAAATTGCTGAATCCCTACTTACTAGAATATGCCTGAACATGGTAGACATTTGATTAACTGCTGAAGGAATAAAAAAGTTAAGCAATGATAAACCAGGAGCTAGAAGACAGAGTAGTGTCAATTCAACTAAGTCTTTAAATTGTTGTTGTTGATTGTTATCGAGTTGAACACCACTCCTAACGACCATATAAACAAAAGACATGAAGCCTTTCTATAATTATCATTTCTCAAAGTTCATAGAGTTTCCAGAGGCATGTTGTTTAGGAAGTGGATGCCATTACATTAAATCGCAAAAGAAGTAAAAACAGAGTGCTCCTTAGAAGCAAGGACAGTGAGATTTTTATCATTTGGGGCATGTTTTCAGGAGGTGTCAGTCCCTGGAAAAGGCCACCATGCTAGAATTGTAGAATTTCAATGAGAGAGAAGCCACCATGAGACACATGAGCACAGTGACTGGAACAATAGGCTTTAAGCACAGGCATGACTGTGAACATGACCATGACTCATTACTCTGTGCATAGAGTTGTTGTGGGTCAGATCCCACTCAATTGTCCCTAACAACTCTACCACCATCAACAAAGAACCACACCTGGGGTGACTTAAAACAAAAGAAGTGTCTTTTCTCACTGTAATAGAGCCTAGAAATCTGAATTTAGAGTGTTCAAGGTCCACATTTTCTCTGCAAAGGCTCTAGGGGGAATATCCTTCCTCATCTCGTCCAGCTTCTGGTACTTCCAGGTGTCCTTGGCCTTTGGATCCAATCCCTGCCTTCACAAAACTGTCTTCCTCATGTGTCTGTCTCTGTGTCTGTCTCTGTGTGTCTATTCTCTATTTATAAGCATGTAAGTCATGTTGGACTAGGGCCCACCATACTCTATTATGACTTCATGTTAATTAATTATATCTGCAAAGATATCATTCCCAAATAAGGTCACATTTGAAGAGGATGGGAGTTGGGACTTGAGCTTACCTTTCTGGAGAATGCAAGCCATCCCTAACAGAAGTCATTTACCACACCTTTATCATGTTTGAGAAAACCAATTCAGAGTCATTGAAGGATTTGCCAAAAGACTCACTCACAATTGGTTACTGATAGAGACAAAACTAGAATACCAGATTCTCAGACTATTATTCTAATATACCACACCCTCTCTCAGTGTTTCCCAATATTTTCTTTTTTTAAATTATTCCTTTGGAAAAATAACCATAAAATATATATACTTAGATTACAACTTAAGCAAAGTTATTAACATTAACTCAAATAAAGAAACAGATTTAATGGAGACAAGAGAAATTTCAAAGACATTAAAATTGTTATCTTAGCCTTGGAATCAAATAGAAACTAGGAAGCACTTTTCCCACCAGTTAACACATGTGTCTACGTGAATTCCACACTAAAATAATTGGTATATTGTATTCCTAGCGCCCTCTGATGGTAGGGAGCTCTGGTAATCTAATGTTAAGGAGCTGTGCTACCAACCCAAAGGCACACGGTTTGAATCCACCAGTTACTTTATGGGAGAAAGATGAGCCATCTCTTCTTATGCAGTTTGCAGCCCCTGACAACTCTCTGCAGAGTCAGCTATGAGTTAGTTCTGACTACCACAGCACACAACAGCAAAACCCTCGTCAGTTTGTTTTTCTTTTTCCCCATAACAAAGTTGGAAAGTTGAGATAGAGAAAAAAAAGAGCTAATTTTCCAGAAAAATTGACATAGAAGTGCAATTTTCCTCCCTCACCAAAGGAAAAGATACACTCTTAAGATATATTTTAAAAATTTTAAAAAATGAAGTGCAATTTTATTCATTGTCATACTTAACTAGAGAGACTTATACTGGAGGGGAATATATGAAGAGGTCTTTCATTTCTAATAGTTTGCTTTTTCTATCTCCATTCACTTTAGACAGTTAGAGCACATGAAGGAGACGAACACTAGAAAGCATATCAAGCTGGGCTACAAGTACCAGATCTGAGAAGCTGGGTGATGTTTTTGTTGGGTTGTTTGTTTGTTTTGTTTTTAACCATTCAAGTTCTATTCATTTGTTCTATGCTGGAATCTGGCACTAAGCCCAAGACTTCCAGTGGGAGATTAACTTGATAACCAGTTGTACTATTTCCTTTCCCAAAAGACTCATCCTTAACTTCCTTTGGTTAAATCATAAAGTGTGTTTTTAATTTTCAGTTAAGATGGGAGGAGGAAGAGAGAGAGAGAAACAGAGACAGAGTGAGAAAAAAGGGGGTTCTTAAAACCATTACCCTAAATAAAAAGGGAAAAACCCCAATTTAGCTTAAGAAACAACATCAAGCCATAGTCATTTTTCACTTTGTCTACAAAAGTAGAATAACTTATTTTTCCTTACAGAGGAAAGCTTTCCTTTTTTTTCTAACACTCCTTGAAAGAAGTTCAAAATGTTGGGAAATCAGTGCATGAATCAAAGACAAAGCCAAGAAATCCTGTAAATTTCAGTGAAATTTTGTTTGCCCCAGATTCATAGCATTTTTCCTTTGTCCTTTTGAACTTGTCGCTGTTCTGCAAAATATCTTTCTATGTCATTTCAACCCTCTAACAGGGCGGTTCTCTTCACAGTTCCTTACAAATCATTCTGTCAGTCAGAGATATGCTGGTGCGTGGGGAGGAGTTGGGTAAACTTCTTATCACCATTGTTCTTTGTTAAGACCCTGAAAAAAAGAATAGCAGATTTATGTACCTAGACTATAGCTGGCCTTGTTGGGTTGTTGTCGTTCTTATGTACTATGGAATCAGAACAAACCCATGGCTGACACTGACGGGTTTTCAAAGACAGTTAATTGCACAGGAGGAGATGGCCCATCCTACTCTTACAGAGCAGTTGATGGCCTTGAACAACACACCTTCAGGATTGCAGTGCAGTTTTTTGGCCACCAGGGAAAACCTAAATCTCTATCAAAGTAGAATATTGATTATCACAGGTTTCCAAACTCTATTGGCCATCTGAGTCTGTAAATGGGACTAGTAACCTCAATGCAGTGAAAACATATAAGTATGTGGATATTGGGATGGGTGAGGGAGCAGGACTAGAGAAATACATCCTGTTTTGACTTTGGTTTTTGTTTTAATCTGAAAGCCTTGAGTTTTTTTACCATCCAATTTCAGTCTACTATTTAAGGCTAATGTTCTGGCCACCCAAGAAGACATCATAAAACATAATAAAATATATTATTACCAAATGGTCTCATAAGATCTGGTAGTGTATACACAGACTTGTGGAGCTAGAGAGCTCAGTTCCTAACATCGCGAATATTCTTTACCCATCTGGAGATTTGTCAGCACTGTTTAAGAAAGTCCTTGGGGCATCTCAAGTTCAAGATCCTCTTCCTCTTAGAAATTCAAAGGAGGAGTTAGTGTCATTTCTCTAGAAAATATAAGACTAACAGCTAAATCTTGGAATGATGTCAACTCGTGAGCTCAAGTTACTGGGCACAAAAAAAAAAATGAGGATGAAAAGGCCTGAAACGTGAAGGCTCCTATTCTGCTTCAATTCAGACCAATACATGTCTATGGAACTTACTGCTGACAGTTCATGCCTTGTTGATTTTTCTCCTCAGGTTCCTAACTTGTTAAAGACAATGTGCCTTACAAGTAAAAGACATGTAGCCATCTATGCTGCTTAATAGGACTTATCTGTCAGTCCTGAAAGGGACTTACCTGTCAGTGCTCAAAGTATTACTTCACAGCTTTTCCTTTCGAGGAAAACCAAAGCAAATTCTACAATCCATCTTTTAATTTTACTTTGAGTGCAGGGCTCATGGTTTCTCATCATGTTATTAATCCTTATCGATAGACTCTGTACCTGTCTTTTGAAAAGACGTTGAACTGAACTTCAGAAAAGCCTCTTTCTACTTCCCTTGCTCTTGGCAGTATCTCAGCGTTCCTCTTCTGATTGTGCTAAGAATTCTCCCACTCCGGGGCTGACTTGCCTTATATATTTGCACATATCAATACATTAACATGATGCTCAAATTCCTTCCAAACCAGCTAAGATAGGATCCTCTGTCATTGTTGTACAAAATATTTTCAGAATAGTACAAAGTTTAGCTTAAAACTATGGTAGGATTAAGTAAACACATACACAGCACACACACTTACACACATGTACACACACACTCCACATCACACACATACTCACATCCCCCCAACTCCAAAGGAATGGGTTAAGATGGTAAAAGAGATTCTATCAGGAAAAGAAAAGAACTCCTGTTATTACGTATAGGTCCTTTCATGTTAAAGGTTTTATTAGAACAATTTTTTGAAATAATTTTAATGGATAGAGTTGATAGAAAAATATAATTAAAGAGAATAGATAAGTGCTACTCAAAATATCAACCAACCAATGGGACTAATTTTCGTAAGTTCTAAATCTAACATTTATGTTTGGTAAAAATTATCAAAAGCTGAGGATGCTGGTAATTTAGAAAAATCTTAAGAATACCCTCAGTCATAGATTAATTCACTGAAGCCAAAGTGTGGAAAAAAGAAAATAATACCTAAAGTCTTTGTCATTTAGCCCTATTCATCATGTAGAAGAATCGATCTTTTCACGCCTTAGCAAGTGATGCATATTGCTAGATCCTCAATGTGTGTGTTTCTTAGTGACAGGTTGCACTCACTTTGAAAGGCATGGTCACAGCTGAGAGAACTCCAATTCATATGAAATTGTCATCTGCAGCTTGACAGGCTGAATAAGCTAAATTAGAAGTTCTCCAATCTTTTGTTTTTCGGTCTGTAAAGAGGCTTGTCATGTGTTATCAGGGAAACTGAGTCAAATGTGTGAAAATACTGTGTAAACTGTAAGTTTGTATTTAGTATTGGCTGGCTGGCTGTTGGAGGCTAAATATGTGACAGTTTTTGTACTGAGAACTTTTTTGCCTCATTTCAGTTCATCAGATGATCAACATTACTTAAGAAAGTGTCAAAAAAAAAAAAAAAAAGAAAGTGCCAGGGATCTCATCTGAAACACAAGATCCTTATCCTCTGAAATCTAGATGGGAAGTTATTGCATTTATCTAGAAAATATTTGAGTAATAGTTAATCCTTCATTTTGCATACGAGGAAATTAGATCTGGGTTAATTTATTTACTTATCCAAGTTCACACAGCTAACAAATGTCAAAGCCGGGGATTGAACTAGGTCTCTTCGACCCCAAGCTTTTAACCACTATCCACTTATTTGTTGTTCAATTCCTTTAAGATCTCTGAGCTAATAAATGGGAGCTGTCATGAAAACTCTTTGTTCTCCTCTGGAATTATGAGGAATAAAAATGATAATGTACATTAAAACATCTGACAAATCATAAAAGACTAAACAAAAATTATCTCAATCGCCACTCTCCAGAACTAAAGGGAGCGTGTGTGGCCATTTTGTTTATAAGATTTTACTACTAAAGCAAATATATTAAAAGAGCAATATTTATTCCTGTTTATAGACCAAAGAGCCACCAGGGGAATTACCTTATTAGAGCTAAGTAATAGATCACTTCACATTTTTTCATATAATAAAATTACAGTTCATTAAAAATCTAGAATTGTCAGCAACTGGAAATCCTAAAACTGCATGGTTTGAACTACCTCTGTGCCCAGACTGAGTTGGAATCCTGTACACTCTTTCCTGCCTCGAAATACTGGTTGCCTTCAAACTAGCCCTAAGCTTCCACAAAGTGAGAAGAAATAATACAACTTTAGTCATCACCTTTATGTTTTCAAAGTTCTTTTTAATTTGTCAAGCATCAGATTCTTGAGATTGTTGTTGTTATCAGGAGCCATTGAGTTGAGTATGACTCATAGCAACCCTGTGAACAACAGATCTGAGCCCTGTCTTATGTGCCAATCTCTGCCATACAGCCTACAGCTGCAGTCACTGTGTCAACCCATCTTGAGAGGATCTCCTTCTCTTTAGTTGATTCTCCATCTTTCCAAGCATTATATCCCTTTCTGAGGAATAGCTTTTCCTAGCATTTTACAGTAGTGGCACCATGCAATATTTGTCCTTTTGTGACTGAGATATTTCATTCAGGATAATATCCTCCAGGCTCACCTATTTTGAATAATATTGCATGAGCCTTTGGTGATTTTTACAGTGTTAGTTTTTACATGCAGGTATTCACTCCATCTTGAGTTAGTTTTTTTATATGGTGGGAGGTATGGATTTTGTTTCATCTTTCTGCAAAGTTTTGTCAATACCATGTATTAAACATGGTTCTCTGTTATTTAATGATTTTAGGTTCTTCATCAAAGATCAATTTTGCGTAAGCACATGGATTTCTCTCTGGGTTCTCAATTCTGTTCCATTGGTCTATGTATTTTTCCTTGTACCAACACCAGAATGTTTTGATCACTGGTTTTCACACTGGAGAATGTGAGACCTCCTAATTTGTTCTTTTGTTCCCCACTTTATTTTTATTTTATATTGGTTTACATACAAAATTCATATAAATTGTGTATCATTCATGAACAGTGCATCTCACACATTTGTACATTCACTTTGTGGTATTTGTTTAAAGTGTGTGTGTGTGTGTGTGTGTGTACCACCAAATTGGATCTGACTGGCACAGGCGGAGATTGTTCTTCCTTCTCCAGCAGAGCATCTGGTGATTTCGAACCGCTCATGTCTGGGATTGCAGTGCAGCTTCTTGCCACTAGGCCACCAGAGCTCACTTCACGATGTGGGTTGTTTTTTGTTTGTTGTGGTTTTTTTTCCACAATGTGTTTTAAACAATTACTCATGTAGATTGTGTTTCACCATTGATCTATGTCTACTATTACTCTGTCTTTTCAGGTTTCCTCTGGATCTTTCCTAATTCCTTCTCACACATGTACACACACCATATTCTCTTATCCTAGTATTTCCTCTCCTCCTCACCCTCTGGCCCCTTGCTCACCTCCCCTTCCCCTTTTTCACTCTTATACACATCTAACTATTTTTCGTTCTATTGTTACAATATTGGTCTTATGCAATATGTATCCCTACGAGAATAAGTTATTTACGCATCATAATGCTCTCTAGATTCCTCAATGTTATATAGTATTTTGTAACTTTTACAAAATTGTTGCTCCTTCTTCTTGTCATTGTTGTTAGGTGCTATCAAGGTGAGTATAACTCACAGTAATCCTATGAACAGCTGACCTCAACCCTGCCCTATCTTGTGTGGTCCTAAATACCTCTACTACACTAGAATCCATTGCTGAAGTCATCATGTCAATCCATCTTTTTGGGAGTTTTCTTTTCCATGATGTCCCTTTCTAAGGAATAGCCTTGCCTAGCTATGTATCCAAAATATGAAAAACAAAGCTTCCAAGGAGTACTCTGGCTGCACTTTCTAAAAAAATTCTTTTCTTTTTCTTTCTTATTTTTTTATCCATTGTTGTTGTCACATTTTCTAATCCCCACCCACCCAGCCCACCTTGCAATGCACCCCTTGTTCCAGATTGTTGTAATACATATATAATGTCTGATCATATATTCCTTCTAAACAGTTCTTCCCCTCATCTGTTCTAATTCAGTGTTTACTATTTATCCACTCTACTCATTCTCTCTTCAACAACTACACCCCAGTTTATCCTATTTTATAACAGCAATGTTTTTCAGTATTTGTCCTTTTGTGGCTGAGATATTTCACTCAGCATAATGTCCTTCAGGCTCCCCCATGTTGTGTAATGTTTATAAGTTGATTGATTTTCTTTTTTTATTAAATTTTATTAATTTTAATGAACATTTACAGAGATTTTGGGTTTCCATTCATTCATTGTTGCACTATTTTCTCTACCTTCCCCCCTAGTTCATCCCCCCCCTTTTTTCCCCTTTGAAAGTTTGTTTTAATTGTCCTATTGCCACAGTGCTTGTCAAGGCCAGTTCTGATTAATCTCCTTTGTCAGTGTGTCCTTTGCCATTCCCTATCACTCCTCCCTGAGATAGACCTCACCCTGATTCATAAGGAAAAGGGAACGGTGTATTCTCTTAGATACTTCCTGCTGAAAAGGGATGCTCTGGGTTTCAGGATGAAGATGTTCTCTCAATATAAGTTGGTTGATTTTCAATGCTACATAATGTTCCTTTGTGTAAATGTACCATAGTTTTTCTGTCAATTCAATTTTTGATGGGTGCTTGGGTTACTTCCATTTTTTTGCTATTGTGAGTAAGGCAGCAATTAACATAGGTGTGTATACATCTTTGTATTCCCAGCAGTGGAATTGTTGGCCAAATGATATTCCTATTTCCAACTTTCTGAGAAAGCACTACGCTGTCTTCCATCATGGTGACAGCTAACTGATTGGAAAAGTTAGTTATTTGTTCCCATTGCAAAGAAGATGACCCAACAGAGTGCAAAAATTATCAAAAAATATCATTAATATCACATGCAAGCAAGATTCTGCTGAAAAATATCCAAAAACGTTTAGAACAATATGTCAATAGAGAACTTTCAGATGT
>NW_006400057.1:2397547-2398519 GCF_000299155.1 Elephantulus edwardii
CAATCAGCAGTGGTTAAGATTGAACTTGTAGATTGCTTTAGGCTGAATTGTAATTTTCATGATATAGAGTCTTCCTATCCATGAGCTTGATATATTCCTCCATTTCTCTACATCTCTCTTGTTTCCTGCACGAATGTTTTGACATTGTATAGGTTTTTTGTGTCTCTAGTTAAATTTTTCCCTAAGACTAGCTATTGTATTTTTTTTATTGATTTAATGAAAGTTTACAGAGACTTAGGGTTTCCAGTCATTCATTGTTGTACTTTTCTTCCTGCCCACCCCCACTCCCCCAATTCACTCTTCTCCTTGAAAAGAAAAAGAAAAACTTTTTTATTGTTAGGCAATCCCTCCCCCCAAGTCCACTCTACACTATTTAGCCTTCACTTAGGACTTCCGTAATGACAAGAATACCCTTTCATATATTCCTTTTAAACAGTTCTCTCCCTCATCTGTTTTAATGCAATACACATCATTCCTCCCCTCCTTTTCTGTCTTCCCTCAACCCTGATATCAGTCTCATTTTACAACAGTGGCCCTAAAAAAAAATAAATAAAAGAAAAGCTATTTTAATTGGTATTGTTTTCCTTAGCTCCATTTCTAAGTTCTCTTTATTACCATAGAGAAATCCCAACTGATTGGTGCGTGTTGATCTTGTCTCATGCTACATTGCTGAATTGATAGACTATGTCTAATAGTTTTCTTCCTGAAGTTTTAAGGTTTTCTAAGTATACCGTCATATCATCTGCATATAGAGATAGTTTTACTTCCTCTTTGTTCATTTGGATGACTCTTATTCCCTTCTCTTGCCTTTTTTGCTTTCACTGAGACTTTTTTTATTATTATTCATTTCAATGAACATTTACAGAGGTTTTGGATTTCATTCATTCATTGTTGCACTTTTCTCCCAGCCCACCCCACCCCCGCCCCCAGTTCACTCTTCTCCTTGAAAAGCAAAAGAAAAAAACTCCTTCA